>NC_060893.1:27125100-27130100 GCF_014805685.1 Silurus meridionalis | reverse complement strand
TGGCACGGTGACGTGCTGGAGGTGAGAGAGGTAGGCAGCACTTTAACTTTGTTATGCATCTCCCTGCCAGGACCACAGGAGGTTCCTTACTGGTGTGTGTGGGTGTGTGTGTGTGTGTGTGTGTGTGTGTGTGTGTGTGTGTGTGTGTGTGTGTGTTTTCAGCCAGCTTCCCTGCCCTCTACAGTAATATAGAGCATGCTGGGACTCATACCAGCTCACCGATATTACATTTTCCACTGCTACTGATGTAGCGTGTGTGTGTGTGTGTGTGTGTGTGTGTGTGTGTGTGTGTGTGTGTGTGTGTGTGTGTGTGTGTGTGTGTGTGTGTGTGTGTGTGAGAGAGAGGGTAAAAGACAGAGATGATAAATTTAGGAATGATATATCTATAGAAAATATTTCTGTCAAAACGTTAAATCCATATTGTGTAGTTCCTCTTCGTACCACCAAACATCTCAGCCTGGACTCCACAAGACCTCTAAAGGTGTGTGTAGGCACCAAGATGTTAGCAGCAGATCCTTTACGTCCCAGAGGTTTGAAGGTGAAACCTCCGTGGATCGGACTTGTTTCTCCAAAACGTCCCACCGATGTTTGTTCTGACTGAGATGTGAAGATGGATGCTGAGTCAACACCATGAAGAGTTTTTGGAGGAGCACCACAAAGGTGACCATGAATGAACTTCAGAGGGTCTGGGACAGTGTTTATGTGCTAGGTGACAGCAAACTAACAATGACATGAACACCAGAACCAAAGGTTTTCAGCAGAGCATCACACTTCCTTCACTGGCTCACCTTCTTCCCGAGAAGTGCATCCTGGTGCCATCTCTTCCACGGGTAGATGCTAATGCTGAAGAAAACATGATTTATCAAACCAGGCCTCATTCTCCCATTTGTGGTGCTCACATTTCTACTAGAAGAGCTCTGAGTGGCTTACATGGTCAGCATGGGTTCTCTGAGTGCTCTGCACCTCCACAGCTCCATACACACCAAGCTGTGATGTTCTGTGTGTTCTGATCAATTTCTATCAGAACCATCATCAACATTTTCACCATTGTGTTTTATAGTAGATCTTCTGGACCAGACAGATTGATCTTCTCTCCTGGTTCTGACTTAAGCCTGTAGGCATGAGAGCTTTAGATGCATGCTGACAGGAATAGAAACTGGTGATGGTATCTCCTCGGTTACATGTTCTTGTGTTTCCTGAGATGCTTTCCTGCTGACCATGGGATGTCTTATCTTGTAAATGTTACTGCAGACTTTCTGTAAAACGAGTCTGGAGATTCTCTTTTAATATCTCATGAACATGATTCAGCCCTCAGGCCCTCTGGATGGTTTTTGTTTTTCGCACACCATGTGCTGCTCTGCTGCAGTGTGATTGGCCGATAGAATATATAATACTTTTTATACAAAATGTACACAGACATGATGTTTACATTAATGTACATGTAAGTATGCAAAGCTGTATTTATCTGTGTGTGTGTGTGTGTGTCCTGAACCATCCTTCCTGAGCCAAAGATTCTTCCACACCTCTCTGTTCTGCCCGAGGGCCCTGACAGGTTCGATTTCCTCCCCGCCGATGTGGAGCTGAGAATGAGATTCTCCAAATGACACACACACACACACACACACACACACACACACACGTGCACACGTGCACACGTATGCACAGTCAAGCTGAAACCTGACCTGGCCTTCTCACCTCTGATTCCCTTCGATCTGTGAACACACACACACACGCACACACACACACACACACACACACACACACGTCTAAATTCATCTTCAGTTTTTTTTTCCCTCCTTTCTTCCATCTTCCTTTCGTTCCTTACTTCCCTCCTTTCCGTTCTCGTCTGTGAACGTCTGCATGCTGTTGCCACGTCTCCCGGTTCTATCAGTCATTGTTTCTCTCGCCGTCTTTGTGCCTGTCATTTATTTTACGTACGAAACCTCGATCTTTGCTAATTTGCTTTTTTTTGTTTAGTTTTTTGTTAGCACCTGTCAATCAACCCTAAATATGCTCAGTGTGCCGGCGGCTTGACTTTTCCGGTGCTGTCATCATCACGGCTCTCGGATTCATTTAAATACCACGTGTGAATTTGTTTCAGAGCAGTGTAGCGTTAGCTTCTTGTGATCCGGTCTACACTGGAAGCTAATTTGGTGTAAAATATTAAAAGATGTATGTTGGATGAACATGAGTGTTATATTATTGTGTATATTGAAGGAATTCTGCTCCAGCGGGTTCTAGAACAGAACAGAAAGATATAGGGGCGACTCGGTGGCTAAGGCATTGGACAATGGATCGGAAGGTCAAATCGCAGCAGCACCAAGTTACCGCTGCTCAGTTCTTGAGCAAGATCATCTGCTCAGGTGTAAGTTGCTTTGGATAAAGGCATTTGTCCAACACCATAAATGTATAAATAATAAATATTTACCATAAATAAATTCTATGTAGACTCTCAGTGGGTTTTTGTCTTTTCCTGTTAGAGATTTTGGATTCATAGTGATGTCATTTGGTGGTTTTCTCTTCTTGTTCATAATGGACTTCATGATGAGCCATGGTGGATCTAATGATTAGGAAATTCTTCAACAGCCCTCTCCTGAGATCCTGTATATGTTTTAGAAGTTTACATTTACATTAGCATTTATGACATTTGGCAAACGCACTTATCCAGAGCGACTTGTGAGGTGGTATTAAAAAGTTTGGAGACTCTGTTTAGCTGTGTTTACATGAAAGTACTTTATTTATCTACGTTTTGTTCTCCAACGATCATCATGCACGAGTTGGCGAAAGGTTTGAATTTTTTTTTTTGATTTCAGGTTTCAACTTCCACTTATGCTATTCTGTTTTTAAAGCACACGTGCCGCTCGAAACACCTCGAACGACTCGTCGCAGCGTCGCCGTATGTCAAACGTGTGTCGTGTCAAACATTACTGTGGCAGATTTGCACAGGTTCACGCAGAATTTCACGTCTGCTCTTTGTTCTAACTTGCTTTCCGTGATGTAGACGTGGGAATGCACGTGGGTCAGAATAGCACCAGGTAGCACCATTAGTCTCCAAACTATCTTATACCACCATGTGCATTTATTTAATTCATTCAGCTGTGCAGCTATGAAGTTAAGGGCCTTGCTCAGGGGCCCAGGAGTGGCAGATTAATGTGGCTGGGATTTGAAATCACAACCTTCAGATCCAAAGTTCATTTCCTCAACCACTAAGCTAGCTCTTTGTAGAACATAACGAGGAAGATCTTAAGAAATGTTTCGACAGAATTCTCCAGAAAGGGCAAATATTTTTAACACAGGTTGAGTCAGGACTGATGAGAGGTTTCCTGAACCTGAATGTAAATGTAGCTGGTTCATGTTTCGATGAAGGTATTAATCAGACTCGAACAAAATTAAGAAATGGTCAGAATCGAAGAAGGACCCCAAGTAGGGTCATCCATTCCAAAACTATTGGAACAGCATTGAAATGTAGCTTTCACTTCCTGATATCTACATGCGTTCCACTGAAATTCTCATCTGCCATTATCATATTCATCTTTTGACCTCAAACACAAATGTCTTCAACGTTTCACAAAAACAATAAAAATGACTTTGGTGTTCCAATACTTTTGAAAGGGAACCTACCTCATCGATTCATTTCAGATCAGACTGCCATCAGACTTTAATTTTTGGAAACTCACACTGATTAAAGGCTTCATCCTTTTAATCCGATCACTGTCAGACCTGAGACTGCTATTAAAATTCGACTAAACACCACAGTTAGAGTGGTTCAGCAGGAGCTTCACACCATCCCAGCGGAATCACACTCACTTCTCAGAACAGAGCTTTAAAAAAAAAACACCCAAATGAGCCCAAAATGAGGAGCCTAATTTTGAGCCTTTTTGACAAAGTGTCTTCTGAAAGCTGATGTGCACTCGATAATGAAGTGCACGAGGTTTCTTCCTTCTCCTTAATTAATGCAGAAGAAAGTTGAGCTGTACAGAGCATCGAGCAAAACTTACTAATGTACAGCAATGCAAAAAAACTGCTACGGATAAAACAATGACGTTTTTCTTTTGCCATTGTTTTAAAAAGCAGCCCAGGCAGCTGTTACTGAAGCTTCTGTCAGGCTGATACTTTATTATTAAATAATGTGTATATAAAGAGAGAGATAGAAACAGAGAGATATGTAAATCTATGTAAATATATACACACGTGATTAATGCAAAAACTGATCCCAGGTTCGAATTGTGTTCCTGGTTAATGAATTCTCATTTCACAAAAGAGCTGATTATCATCCTCTTCCTTTCTCTACCTCCCTCTCTAGTTTTATCTTTCGCTCATTTTCTCTCTTTCTCTCTCTGCATATGGGGAGAGCTTACAGAAATATACGTGTTGCCGACACCTCAGAAGACGTGTGAGCGCCGTTGTTCCATTAATTAAACCCAAGGAATTTGAGTCAGGAAACTCTCCCCCTCTCGTTCTCAACCACACTCAAATTTGTCTTCCACTCCCTCATTATCTCTTTCAGCTCCATCTGAAAGCATGAGTCATGACCGTAATAGATAAATGAATACAACAGACCTGAACCCAATGAGCTGTCCATCCATCCATCCATCCATCCATCCATTTGTTTATTTGCTTGTTGTGGCTCATGTTTGTTGTGATTAAGTGATGAGGGAATTCATTATGGCTTTTTCCACGTGTCTCTGTTCCGAACCGAGGAAACTCAGCAGCAGGAACTAATGTAGACTGTTAGAATGTGACAAAGAACTCAATGAACAAATGATGGGTAAAATGTTCTAATTCCCTCACAAGCTAATTTACACTACATGCTAAATGTTTGTACACACTTGACCATCACACCTAAGGGAGTTTCTAAACCATGCAATTTAGATGAATCTCCTTTTGTGGCTTTGACCTCCACTCATCGACAGGCTTTCCACTGGATTTCAGGGGCATGGCTGTGGGAATGTAGGGCCAGAAGTGAGACCAGGCATTGATCTTAGGACATTCAAGGAGTG
>NC_060893.1:27040100-27117600 GCF_014805685.1 Silurus meridionalis | reverse complement strand
TGTGTGTGTGTGTGTGTGTGTAGTGTGTGTAGTGTGTGTACATGTTCTCATGGGCCATAGGTGATCTAGAAACAAGGGGGGCACATACTGGTAATTAAAGCAGCGGGTGGTGTGTGTGTGTGTGTGTGTGTGTGTGTGTGTGTGTGTGTGTGACCTCTCCTCTTTGAATCCCATGCCATAATTGATCATTGTGGAGAGTCTTGCTGCCTCAGGCAGATTTATACTGTACACACACACACACACACACACACACACACACACACACACAAGACCTTTGACCTTAACCAAATTTTACTAACAAAGCCAGAGAGGAAATTTTCATTTCTTCTCTTTTTTTTCACGATTAATCTTCTCTTCACCTTCGTCTACATGCTTTCCCTCCTTCACTCTCATCTCTTTTTTTGTTTGTTTTTCTCCAGTCTTCTCTTTTGCCTCATGTCTTCTTCACCTCTAAGCAAAAGAAAACATTCCTCTAGTGCATAGTCTTCTTTTCTGTAGGAAAATGGTCATTTAGATAAATAGCAGTCTGGCTTCAGACCCGAACACATTACAGAATCTGCTTTGCTAAAAGTTTTAAATGACTTATTGTTGATTGTTGATTCTGGAAATTGTGCAGTTGTAATCCTGCTGGGCCTCAGTGTGGCATTTGACACTCTCGATCATGGCATTCTTTTAAACCGCTTACAGCAAATTGGGATTCAAGGACGTGTTTTAGATTGGTTTGTATCCTATTTAAAGGATCGAACCCTCTCTGTAGAGACTGGCAAATATTCATCATCTTGTGCACGTTTTGTATGGGGTCCCGCAGGGCTCAATTTTGAGTCCTGTTTTATTTTCTTTATACATGCTTCCTTTGTATGCAATATTTAGGAGGCACAATGTTTCATACCTCTGTTATGCAGATGATACTCAGAGTCATGTTCCCGTGTACCCAAAGGATGTGTTCAGTCTACAGTGTCTGTCTGATTGTCTGCCAACTTCCTTCAGTTAAATGAGTCTAAGACTGAGGTCTTAATCTTTGGCTCCACTGCTTCTACAGAGGTAGTGGCCAGTAAACTGGGAGCTCTATCTGATAATCTTCATTCACATGCCAGAAACTTGGGCATTACTTTTGACTCTGCTTTGACTTTTGATAAACAGATCACTGCTGTGGTTAGAAGTTGTTTTTATCAGCTAAAGAATATTGCAAAGATGAAGTCACTCTTAACATAAAGAGGCATGGAGACTGTAATACATGCTTTTATTTCATCCAGATTAGATTATTGTAATGTACTGTACTTGGGCGTTTCACAGTCTCTATTGTCTCGTCTTCCACTGGTCCAAAATGCTGCTGCTCGATTGTTAACAGGAATAAGGAAGAGGCCTATAGTCGTGACCTGACTATAGTTCCTGACATGTATCAGTGGGAGAATGCTGAGGATGGAGCTTCCAGGAAGGAGGAAAAGAGGAAGACCAAGAAGTAGGTTTATGGATGTGGTGAAGGAAGACATGCAGGTGGTTTGAAAGAGGCAGATGTAGAGGACAGGGGGGTATGAAGACGGATGATCCGCTGTGGAAACCCGTAATGGGAGCAAGAAGAAGATAGTTCATGACATGTCTATAAAGCTTTTTGGAAGCGTTTTTACGTAAAAAAAATAAAAAAAAAAGTTCTCTAGAACCCAAAAACTCCATGATTATGTTCTAGAGAACCTTTAAGAGGAACTCAGTGAGGAACCTTTAGTGGTCGACCGGCACATGTTAGATCTCTGCTCATTTTTCTCCCACTGCTCCACTGGGAGTATGTGATGAGATACGGAGATAATTAAAATACACTTGTGTGTGCGTGTGAGTGTGTGTGTGTGTGTGTGTGTGTGTGTGTGTGTGTGTGTGTGTGTGTGTGTGTGTGTGTGTGAGGCTCTTCCCGAAATCCTCTCGAGCCCTTTTTTTTTACATTCTGTTTGTAAAACTGTCAACACTTCCTCTGCCTCGTCTAACGTGTGATTTAAAGCTGAGAGAGACAAAGATGCTGCGTTATTTCTCACACTTCTGGATCCCGTCTGTTTGCTTTCCCAGAATTCTAGTTACGGAAATTCACGTTACACTTCATTCCTGACATGTAACGACATAATACCTTCCTGCGTGGAGTAATGAACCCCCTGATCTCAGCGTTAACAGAAGTGAGGTGAAGATGGTGGAGGTGAAGCTCTACAGCTTTCTGCTTTATAATGCCAGGCTTTATAAATATGCAAATTAATATGCAAATGAGATAATGCCTCATGTTCTCCTGCAATGCGCAAAAGCCTAATATAATATCGCTAACTTAGCTAATCTGAAATTCTGACCACAGTCGCACATGAAAAAAGGCTTGGGTTCTCTTGTGGAGATAGAACTCTTTTAGAAGGTCACTTTTTGACCACTTGATCAGCATCTCAGAAATCTCAGAAATCTCACAAAAACCGAAGCTCAAGTTTTCTACTTGGTGAGCTAAGAACAGGAATGGACTGAAAGAATGTAACCTAGTCTTAATTTCTCCTGCAAGTGATTGAGTCAGGAATTTTGTTAGAATGTTGTCTCACAGACACTAATCAGCAGATCCTTTATATCCTGGAGCTTGTGAGGTGCAGACTTTTTATCTATTTAGTATGTGCTACAGAAGATAACTCCGATTAACATCTGGTGAATTTAAAGGCCAAGTCAACACCATGAACTCTGATGTTCCTCAAAGAGTTTCTGCAGGAAGGAAGGAACTATGGAATTATGGAACCATATCTAATCATACCTATATGCCAGTGGCAAATATGGTTACCATGAAACAGTATAAGTGCAGGGGGTCTGGAACAGTTTTTAGGTGATAGGTGACATCAGACATGAACACCAGGACACAAGGTTTTCCAGAAGAACATCACCCAGAGCATCACATTTCCTTTGCTAGCTCTCCTTCTTCCCATCCTGGTGCCATCTCTTCCACAAGTGGTAGCTCAGTGGTTAAAACTTTGGACTTTTGAGTTCAAATCCCAGCAAGGCCAAGCTGCAAATGCTGAGAACCTGAATCAAGGACCTTAACCTTCAACTGCTCATTAAGAGACCCCAACTGTAAGTCACTCTGTATACAGGTGTAAAATAGTCATCAGACCAGGCCTCCATCTTCCATCACTCCAAGGTCCAGTTCTAATGCTTAGGAGTTTTGGCTAGTGTTCAGGGTCAGCATGGGCTTTTAAGTGTTCTGTAGCTATGCAGCTCCATACTGTGATGTTCTGACTCATTTCTATTAACACCAGCATCAACTTCTTCACCAGTTTGTGCTGCAGAAGATCTTATCTGGGATCAGATGTTCTATCCTTCTCTCCTTTTGTGCATTAATGACTCTTGAGTACTTTAGGTGGTACTGATCCATGCATACCTGGTTCTTACACACTCTCACACATACAAAATACTTGGTGTTCTGGAGAAGCTCTGACCCAGATGTCTAGACTTCACAATGTAGCTGTATTCAAATTCAATCAGATCTTTACACTAATTTATATATAGTAAAGAGCATTGATGATCTTTTTTTATAAATATAAAATCTGTCTGTATTTAACCTTGCACGTGTGTGTGTGTGTGTGTGTGTGTGTGTGTGTGTGTGTGTGTGTGTGTGTGTGTGAGACAATAACACCTAGCCTTGCTGTCTGGAAATGAGCTGTCATTTTTAGCTGTCAAAACCACAGACAAATTAATGCTGAGAATTTTGAGCTAAAGACCACAAGGGACCTTGCATGTGACCTGTCTCACTCTCTGTCTGTCTGTCTCTCCGTCTGTCTCTCACTCGTTCTCATTTTTGTCTCACTTTTCTGTCTTTCCCTTCGTCTGTCTCTCTGTTACTTTAATTTACACCTTGTTTTTTTTGTCAGTGTGTGTTTGGGGGATATTGTCTAGGTATCATTACTGTGGCCATTCTATTCCCACGCACACACACACACGCACACACATACACACACACACACACACACACACACACACACACACACACACACACACACACACACACACACACACACACACACACACACACAGGTGTCCTTCTCCCATGTCAATGCCAGTAGTATCACTTCATTATAGTTTCACACTTTAGCTGATCATTATCATTTAGCTCCTATTGAGTAAAGATACACACGCGCAAACAACACACACACACACACACACACACACACACACACACACACACACACACACACAATTATCATTTTGGCTCTTTATTGACCCCTTTTTTATCCAGAGGAAACACTGCCACCATTCTGACAGATGTCATTAAACTCGATCCCTTTATTCTTCAAAACTGATTGGTATGGGGGTAGTTGTTTTGGGGTATTGGGGTAGTTAGAGGGTAGTTTTTTGGAATTGGGTTTACGAGGTGGTTATTTGAGCGTAGTTCCTTTGAGAACTGTAATTTTGTACTTTGGGGGAGGTTAGAAAGTTATGTTATAAATCTGTGACCTGAAGAGGTTAATGGTTTAATGTAATTGTTTTGGGGTAGTATTTGAGGGTAGTTATCAGGGGTAGGTTAAAGGGGAAGTTTGACTCAAGTTTATGAGATCAGTTACTTTGGTAGAAATGATCTGTCTCTTATATTTAAGGTAGTAAAAGGTCAGTTGTTCTAAGCAGATAGGCAATAACTATCCTTTTTGTGTGAGGATAGATGATTAGGGGTAAATTATTGTGAGAGGGTATTTGTTTAGGGGTATATTGTGAGGATTGTTGTGTGAGGGTGTTGGTTAACCCAGCCATTATGGATGCACAAGCCAGTGCACTCTTAGTGCCGGTCCCAAGCCCGGGTAAATGGGGAGGGTTGCGTTAGGAAGGGCATCCAGCGTAAAACATGTGCCAAATCAAATATGCGGATCACAAATGAGAATTTCATACTGGATCGGTCGACGACCGCCAACGACCGCCACAGGTATCATTAGCCGACAGGGTACCGGTGGAAATTGGGCTACTGTTGGCCGAAGGAGGAAAAGGAGAGGAGGAAGACGTCTACAGAGACAGCAGGGAAAGGAGAAGTGGAGGAGAGTGGAGGTTCGGGTTGGTACTTTAAATGTTGGTACTATGACGGGGAAAGGGAGAGAGATAGCTGATATGATGGAGAGGAGAAAGGTAGATATGTTGTGTGTTCAGGAGACCACGTGGAAAGGGAGTAAGAGCAGGAACATTGGAGGTGGGTTCAAACTGTTTTATCATGGTGTGGATGGAAATTGAAATGGTGTAGGGGGGATTCTGAAGGAAGAGTACAGTAAGAGTGTAGTGGAGTTGAAGAGAGTTTCTGATAGGGTGATGAACGTGAAGGTGGAAGTTGAAGGATGATGATAAATGTCATCAGTGCCTATGCTCCACAAGTTGGCTGTGAGATGGAGGAGAAGGAAAGATTCTGGAGTGAATTAGATGAAGTGGTAGATGGTGTACCTAGGAATGAACGATTGGTGATTGGTGCAGACTTTAATGGGCATGTAGGTGAAGGGAACAGAGGTGATGAGAAGGTGATGGGTAGGTATGGTTTTAAGGAGAGGAATGTGGAAGGGCAAATGGTGGTAGATTTTGCTAAAACCATGGAAATGGCAGTGGTGAACACTTATTTTAAGAAGAAGGAGGATCATAGGGTGACGATAAGAGTGGAGGAAGGTGCACACAGGTGGACTATGTGCTATGCAGGAGATGCAACCTGAAGGAGATTGGAGACTGTAAGGTGTTGGCAGGGGACAGTGTAGCTAGACAGCATCGGATGGTGGTCTGTAGGATGGTTTTGGAGGTGAAGAAGGAGAGGAGGAAGACGTCTACAGAGACAGCAGGGAAAGGAGAAGTGGAGGAGAGTGGAGGTTCGGGTTGGTACTTTAAATGTTGGTACTATGACGGGTAAAGGGAGAGATAGCTGATATGATGGAGAGGAGAAAGGTAGATATGTTGTGTGTTCAGGAGACCAAGTGGAAAGGGAGTAAGAGCAGGAACATTGGAGGTGGGTTCAAACTGTTTTATCATGGTGTGGATGGAAAGAGAAATGGTGTAGGGGTGATTCTGAAGGAAGAGTACAGTAAGAGTGTAGTGGAGGTGAAGAGAGTTTCTGATAGGGTGATGATCGTGAAGGTGGAAGTTGAAGGATGATGATAAATGTCATCAGTGCCTATGCTCCACAAGTTGGCTGTGAGATGGAGGAGAAGGAAAGATTCTGGAGTGAATTAGATAAAGTGGTAGATGGTGTACCTAGGAATGAAAGATTGGTGATTGGGGCAGACTTTAATGGGCATGTAGGTGAAGGGAACAGAGGTGATGAGGAGGTGATGGGTAGGTATGGTTTTAAGGAGAGGAATGTGGAAGGGCAAATGGTGGTAGATTTTGCTAAAACGATGGAAATGGCAGTGGTGAACACTTATTTTAAGAAGAAGGAGGATCATAGGGTGACGATAAGAGTGGAGGAAGGTGCACACAGGTGGACTATGTGCTATGCAGGAGATGCAACCTGAAGGAGATTGGAGACTGTAAGGTGTTGGCAGGGGACAGTGTAGCTAGACAGCATCGGATGGTGGTCTGTAGGATGGTTTTGGAGGTGAAGAAGAAGAGGAGGAGAGTGAGGACTGAAAGAAGAATAAGATGGTGGAAACTGAAGGAGGAAGAGTGTAGTGTGAGGTTCAGGGAAGAGGTCAGACAGAGGCTCGGTGGTGTTGAAGAGGTGTTGGATGATTGGGCAACTACTGCAGGAGTGATGAGGGAGGCAGCTAGAAAAGTACTTGGTGTGACATCTGGAAATAGAAAGCAAGACAAGGAGACATGGTGGTGGAATGAGGAAGTGCAGGAGAGCATAAGGAGAAAGAGGTTGGCAAAACAGAAGTGGGATAGACAGAGTGATGAGAAAAGTAGGCAGGAGTACAAGGAGATGCAGCAGCAGGTAAAAGGGATGTGGCGAAAGCCAAGGAAAAGGCATATGAGGAGCTGTATGAGAGGTTGGACACTAAGGAAGGAGAAAAGGATTTATACCGATTGGCCAGGCAGAGGGACCGAGCTGGAAGGATGTACTGCAAGTTAGAGCAGTAAAGGATGGAGAGGGAAATGTGTTGACTAGTGAGGAGAGTGTGTTGAGAAGGTGGAGGGAGTATTTTGAGCAGCTGATGAATGAGGAAAATCAGAGAGAGAAGGTTGGATGATGTGGAGTTGGTGAAGCAGGATGTAGATAGGATTAGTAAGGAGGAAGTGAGAGCAGCGATTAAGAGGATGAAGAGTGGAAAGTCGGTTGGACCAGATGACATACCGTAGAAGCGTGAGATGTTTAGGAGAGATGGCAGTGGAGTTTTTGACCAGGTTGTTTAACAGGATTTTGGAAGGTGAGAAGATGCCTGAGGAATGGAGAAGAAGTGTGCTGGTACCGATCTTTAAGCATAAAGGAGATGTGCAGTCTTGCAGTAATTACAGGGGAATTAAGTTGATCAGTCACACCATGAAGTTATGGAAAAGAGTAGTGGAAGCCAGGCTGAGAGAAGAGGTGACCATCTGTGAGCAACAGTATGGTTTCATGCCGAGAAAAAGCACCACAGATGCCTTATGTGCTTTGAGGATGTTGATGGAGAAGTATAGAGAAGGACAGAAGGAATTGCATTGTGTATTTGTGGATTTAGAGAAAGCGTATGACAGAGTGCCAAGAGAGGAGTTGTGGTATTGTATGAGAAAGTGTGGTGTGTCAGAGAAGTATGTGAGGGTGGTGCAGGACATGTATGAGGACAGTGTTACAGCACTGAAGTGTGCAGTAGGTACGACAGACTGGTTCAGGGTGAAGGTTGGACTGCATCAAGGATCGGCCCTGAGCCCTTTCCTGTTTGTCCTGGTGATGGACAGGTTGACGGACGAGGTCAGACAGGAGTTTCCCTGGACTATGATGTTTGCGGATGATATTGTGATTTGTGGTGAGAGTAGGGAGCAGTTTGAGAAGAGCCTGGAGAGGTGGAGATATGCGCTGGAGAGAAGGGGAATGAGAGTCAGTAGGAGTAAGACAGAGTACATGTGTGTGAATGAGGGTGGATCATTAGGGTTAGATTGTGAGGATTATTGTGAGAGGGTAGATGTTTAGGGGTAGATTGTGAGTACTGTTGTCTGAGGGTAGTTGTTTAGGGGTAGATTGTGAGGATTATTGTGAGAGGGTAGTATTGGGGCTGTTAAAGTGTAGTTTAGGGTTAAAGGTTAAGAGGGCAGGTGTCTGGGGTCGGTTCCACAGGTAAATTTTCTAGATGTGATTTAATAGTGATTATTCAATTCAATTCATGTTTATTTGTTTTGCGCTTTTAATAAAGAACATCGTCAGAGCAGCTTCACACAGATAAAAATGAATAAAAATGAATAAGATGTTCTTTATAAGTGTCCCTGATGAACAAGCCAGTGGTGACTGTGGCAAGGAAAAGCTCCCCACTGTGTAAAATGTAAATAAAAACAGAATGTAATGATTCATAAATCTCATACATTTTATCCTCATTAGAAGTTAGAAAAGATATCAAAACATTTAAACTGAGGAAATAAGGCCATTTTGAATTTGATGGCTGAAACACGTCTCAAAAAAGTTGTGACGGAGCAACAAAGGTCTGGAAAAAGTGAATGTTATTGAAATGAAACAGTTGGAAAAAGATTTAGTAGTTAATGAGGTTAAATGACAGCAGGTCAGTGAGATTTTGGGTATAAATAGTGTATTTTTGGTGAGGCAGAGTCTCTCAGAATTGAAGATGGGCGGAGCTTCACCAATATAAAAGACTGTGTCTACAAACTGTAAAACAATTTTAGAATAATGTTGCTCAACATCAGACTGCAAAACAGTGGAATAGCAGAATACAAAACATGATATAATCATAAGTTTCAAAGAATCTGGAAAAAGATGCAAAAAAAGGCATGTATAAACATATTCCAGAAACACCACCATCCTCACTGGGCCAAAGCTCATTAAAAATGTACTGAGGCAAAGTGGAAAACTTCTCTGTGGTCAGACTCACTTGAATTTCTTTTTGGAAACCATGGACACCACATTCTCCAGACTAAAGAGGAGAGGGACCATCTGTTTTTTCATCAGTGTTCAGTTAAAAAATGCTTCCATCCAGAAAACGTCTTTTTTAATAAAGGCCTTGTGTATTTGAGCGAGACAACGCTAACTGCGTATGCAACTATTAAAGTAGCATGAATTGTTGGTAGAAGAGTCCAGGTGCTGAACTGGCCAGACTGCAGTCTAGAACTACCAACATTTGTAAACATACGGTGCACCATGAAACTGAAAATTACAACAAAGAAGACCCAGAACTGTTTAGATCCAGAGTGGTGAGAATACTGTGGCCCAACTTTTTTGGAATTAAAAGTTGTAGTAGTTTACAGGAGTCCTCTTTCAACCTGTGATTTTACAGGGATATCGTATAAGACAATGGCAAATGTTTAGGAGTATTGTAAGAGGATAATTTATTAAGGGGAAATTGTTAGGATTGCTTGGTTGTTTGAAGGTAGTTTAGCAGTGCATTAGGAGAGTTGTACAGTTGTACATGTTGTCGATCGAGGCAGTTGTTGTTACCCTTGTTATATGGGGTAGTTTAAAGGATGAGTTCTTCAGAGGTAACAATGTTGGATAATGTTTTGGTAAGGAGTTGTTTAGGGACAGTTTAAGAGGTAGATTGGGGAATATTTGGGGAAGTTTGGGGGGTATTTAGGGGTAGTTTAGGGGAATATGGGGTAGTTTGGGGGTATATGGGGTAATTTAGATGTACAAGCTTTAATGATGGTATCTGTTTATGGGTAAAGCCTGAGTTTATGTTTAAATAAATCTTAATATTTATTTAATTAAAGGTTTTATTTTAACATGAACAATGCCTAAGTACAAAAAGGCGACACACACACACACACACACACACACACACACACACACACACACACACACACACACACATTTAAAGACCTTGATACAACAGATTCACGATTAATGAGCTTGTTTCAGATTCACACAACATTGCCCTTTCACACACACACACACACACACACACACACACACACACACACACACACACACACACACACACACATACACACACACACACACTTAAACCTAGTGAGGCACCTCAGCTCTAAACACTGTGTAACACTGTGGAGGACCCTGTTAAACTCACACAGTTCACACACGCACACACAAATCAACAGCTCGGACCCTGTTACAACTTATTACACTTTCAAAGAGACACACACACACTCACACACACACACACACTGGAGCACAACACAACAGCTCCTGTTACAACCTATTCACAGCTAATGAGCTGATTAGGTTGATCAGGTTTAAAGAAAAGGAAAAGCACACACACACACACACACACACACACACACACACACACACACACACACACACATGTTGTGCTGTTGAGTTAATGACTGTGCATTTATTACGTCTGTAACTGGTGACTCACTTGTTTTTGTCCTGATTGTGGAGTGTGTGTGAGTGCATGTGTATGTGTGTGTGTGTGTGTGTGTGTGTGTGTGTGTGTGTGTCCTTTCTTTACTGCTATATGTGTTTGAGATATTTTACATTTTGAAAGTGGATGTGTTCTGTGTCAGGTGTGTGTGTGTGTGTGTGTGTGTGTGTGTGTGTGTGTGTGTGTGTAGGTGAGTTTTAGTTCTTGATGAGTGTGTATTTGTTTGTTCCACTGAGCTGTCAATCAGACTGTCTGGAGGCGGGGTCTGAGTCACATCTGACACAAGATAGAATTGACAACTATGAATCAACAGATCTGAATTCCTGTGTGTGTGTGTGTGTGTGTGTGTGTGTGTGTGTGTGTGTGTGTGTGTGTGTGTGTACAATATTTTCCAAAGCTTTTACATCTGCAGTTATTAAGACCTACAAGTGCCTCATTTGACTCCCTTTAGAACCATCAACAACAATCAACTTTCCCACTGCCTGAAATGTTCTGATGGACCTCAGGTCAGAATTTGAACTAGTCCAAAACCTCAGGTAGATGTTATGCTGATGGATTGTAGAACATCTCAAGGTTTTCTACACTTCACACTATATTTTTTATATTAAACTTTGATGCTTTGATTTTACATCGTCTCTAGCTTCTCAAGACCTCCAGTTACACCACTCTTCTAAACCACAGCTGAAACAACTGCCAATTCCAAGCAGCAACAATGACCCATAATTCTTAGCAATTCATCTTCACTTGTATAACGCTTGAGCGTTCTAGGAAGAACAACGTCCAGGATCCTGTCTCATGTTCATCCAGGAGGAGAACTTCCACCTGCACCAGACTTATCCTAGTCCAGTTTCTCACAAATCTTTCCATCTTTCAAAAATTATCAAAAACTTTTAAGCCTGATATGAAATGAGGAAACACCTGGAGGTGGTCATCATGGATCCCTCTGATCTTCTGCATCATAGTTTCAGTAAAAATGTCATTTGCTTTTATATACAGATGAAATTATTGCAAATTAGTGGTCATCCAAAGAACATCTACAAGAACCTACTCTGTTCTCAAAAGGTACATTTTAACAACCACTTAATTTCTTCCTAATATATAGAAGCTGTCAGATGTTTCACATTTATCTCATTGGTGCCTTTTTAGGGGAAAATATTGTTCTTCATGAGTTCCCAGCCTCAGAAAATATAGCTTTGCAGGGAAAGCTTTACTGAGAGATGGTGTGATGTTTAAAAAGTGTCATAACAGTGATGGCTACAAGTTTGTGGACACCTGACCATAAAATTGGTATGTGAACGTCTAATTCCTCCATGTCCTGTTATTATGAGCTCCACCCTTCTTGGAAGATGTTCCACCAGATTTTTTTTTTGGAGATTCATTCAGTTATAAGGGTGTTAGTAAAGATGGAGTAGATGTAGTACTGTTGTAGGTGAGAAGGTGAGGAGGCCTGGGGTGCAGTCAACATTCACATTCATCCCAAAGGTGTTCAGTTGAGTCAGAGTTCAATCTCAGAAGATCATCCACTCCGTCCACTCTATCTGCAGTTTACTAATAATAATAATAATAATAATAATAATAATAATAATATAAAGTACAGGTAAGAAAACCATCTTCATAAATCCAGCTTATTTAAAGGAAACACAGGGTTCAAACTCAGGGTTCCTCAATGTGTTCTTCTCTGAGATCTGCTCATGGTTTAGTGCTGGAATGAGTTCCTTACTCTGTAATATGAGGCCTTCACAGATCTAAACACTGTCAGATGATGTGAATGTGAGACATTTTGGGAAAAAATTTACTGCAAAGCTAATAGAGCCCCAGGTTCTCCTTCCAGCACCTCACAACAACAACAACAACAACAACAACAACAACAACAACAACAACCATCAGGTAAAGATAACTGCTTTTCCCTGCACTCTGATTTACATATTTATTTATAAATGAATGAAATAATGATACATTTATTCATCAATCATTTTCTAATTAATGATTTAAATGCATAAATAACACAAATATACTTATTAATTGTTTTTTTATTATTCCTTTTGTACAATTGTTTTATATAATAATTTATTAAAAAATCATACATTATATATATATATATATATATATATATATATATATATATATATATATATATATATATATATATATATATATATATATATATATATATATATATTTCCTTTTAAGTTCTAGATTTGACCTCTATTTAACCTTACAGTTCAGACAGAAAAAAATCACACAAACAGACACCATTTCACGACCCCTCAGTTACAGTGTGTAGAAACATGAGCACTTTCACAAAACCATTCATTTCTCTATTAATTCAAATTTTTTTAAATGAGTAAATTTCATAAAGAATCAAAAGATATGTGAGATTTTATTGCTTGAAATGTAAAAGCTGTGCAGAGACAAATCCTGCAGTGTTTTCATCGTGATCTCACTCAGGCGTTTTCATCCCTCATCTTCAACCAGCATCCAGACATGCGTTTCAAATAAAAGATCAAATATAAATCCTTTATAATAAAATATAAAACAAAAACAAACCAACCAAATCATATATATTTATTATCCCAAAATAAGGCAAAGAAGAAATAAAATGTTTTTTTTCTAAAATTTTTTCTAACCATTTCTGAAATTAAATAAAAGAATTATGATTGAAAGAATGTCAGTAAATAAAATTTAAATAAAAATAAATAAGCAAGTGAATAAATAAATAAATAAATAAATAAATAAATAAATAAATAACGAATCATTTTTGTTCCACTTGAATATCATGTCAGTTGGACAAATAAAATTAAATACAACATATTATTATTATTATTATTATTATTATTATTATTATTATTATTATTTTATTATTATTATTATTGTCTTAGTTATTTTTGTCTGTTTTTTGTTGCTGAACTCCACATAATCGTATAATATTGGAAATTGTGTGTGTGTGTGTGTGTGTGTGTGTGTGTGTGTGTGTGTGTTTACTGTTATAGAAAAGCAAATATTCTCTTTTTATTAAAATTATTAAACAAAATCAAATACAAGAAAAAATAAATCACTTTACAAATATTTATTTATTTACTTTTTACATTTTATTACATCAAAAAGAACTCAACGGTAAAAGACCTGGGTGTTATTTTAGACAGCGACTTGTCTTTCAAAAATCACATCAATCAGGTTACAAAACAGCCTTCTTTCACCTTAGAAATATTTCTAAGCTAAGAAATATGTTGTCTATATCCGATGCAGAGAAGCTCGTCCATGCGTTTATGACCTCCAGAATAGACTACTGTAATGCGTTACTAGGTGGATGTCCTGCTTCATTAATAAACAAGCTTCAGTTAGTCCAGAATGCAGCAGCCAGAGTTCTTACAAGGTCAAAAAAATATGATCACATAACCCCGATCTTATCGTCCCTACATTGGCTTCCTGTTAAGTTTCGAATAGACTACAAACTATTACTTCTCACTTATAAAGCACTAAATGGTTTGGCTCCTGTATCTATCCAGTCTTTTAACACGCTACAATCCGCCACGCCCCTGAGATCTCAAAACTCTGGGCTTCTAGTAGTTCCTAGAATAGCAAAGTCCACTAAAGGTGGTAGAGCATTTTCACATTTAGCTCCTAAACTCTGGAATAGTCTTCCTGACGGTGTTCGGGGCTCAGACACACTCACCCAATTTAAGTGTAGATTAAAACATATCTTTTAGCAAAGCCTACACATAACACACATCACATCATAACCTTGTGCTCCAGAACATCTGATCACATGCACATTATCAACTTGTGCTGTTAATATCATGAACAGCAGCTACGCTAATTCCTCTCCACTGCTTCTCTTTCTCTCCCCATCCCGAGGCATCCTGAGGTTGCTCCAGCTCCAGTCACCTCCCACCTCGTGATGATTACGGACCTTTAAAGAAGTAGATGCCGAACTCACAAACATCCTGAACCATCTAGAGACGTACCAGTGCCATTTGGATCCCGCTACATGTGTGGAGTTTTGACATTGGACCTCCTGGAGTGTTTAAAGGCTCTGGCATGGAGAAGCTGATGCTGGATCTGTGGTGATCACAAATGCTGAGCTTATAAAACTCGGAGCTACTAACCATATAGACTGTTTAAGACTGCAGAAAGAACATTACTTATAATCTTAATTACTCCAGTAATCATGTTAGTTCTCACTCTCCAGTGTTCTGTATTGTTGAAAGATTTATGATCAAACTCTTGATGTCACCCAGATGAGGATGGGTTCCCTTTGAGTCTGGTTCCTCTCAAGGTTTCTTCCTCATAACATCTAAGGGAGTTTTTCCTTGCCACAGTCGCCACGGCTTGCTCATCAGAGACAAATGCACACCATTCACCATCACTGTTGATTTGTGTAAAGCTGCTTTGAGACAATGTCTGTTGTGAAAAGCGCTATACAAATAAACTTGACTTGACTTGACTTGACTAGAACTTTATTTCTGTTTCCTGACCCTCAGTCCGCTGTTCTTCTCACTAAATGAGGTGAGAAAGTGCCCTCTACTGGTGAGTTATAGTGGGTGTGTGTGTGTGTGTGTGTGTGTGTGTGTGTGTGTGTGTGTGTGTGTGTGTTTAATGATGAACGATGAGCTGTATGAGCCGTCTGGACGTGTTAATTGGAATAATTGGAATTAAATCTCTTTTTCTCTTTCACACACACACACACACACACACACACACACACACACACACACACACAGCATAAGGACTATAGGCGTATATAGTAAATGGTGTATAATTGGATCTGGAGTGCAGTACGTAGAGTGAATTCATTATTTTACCCCTAAACCTCATCTTACTGCCCCGTCCACCCGCAACTGCCCCGGCGCTCCACACATCACCTTTAACTGCTAATGAATTCATTAAGAGGTTGCCACAAAGTGTGTGTGTGTGTGTGTGTGTGTGTGTGTGTGTGTGTGTGTGTGTGTGTGTGTGTGTGTCATTTTCTTAAGCAAAGGTAATAAATGAGTAATAAAAAGTTGAATATATATTTTAATATATATTTATAATAATTTCCTTTCTAATTTATATTAGAAACTGTAGTACAGTATGTTCCTGTTACACTAAAATATCAGTTTCTACTATATATTTATAAACAGCAAATAATATAATTTAATATAATAATATATAATATGATGTGATATGATATAATATAATATAATATAATACAATAATATATAATGTAATATAATATAATATAATATGATATAATATAATATAAGTAAAAACATTTGTTACATTATTTAAATTAAAATGAAACGAACCCAATGCTAAAGGCTGAATGTAATGTATGTAGAAACAGTGATGTGGGTGGAGCTACGCCCCCTGTATGAGCTCCGGGGTGGAAATAAAACCTTTAATGAGATTCATTTATTCAGAGAGAAATTTCACTGAACAAAAGAATTTCAGTAAAAAAAAAAATAAAAAAAATAAAAACGTAACACGACTAAAATGAATCTCATCATCCACACTGAGTACTGAGCAGTGATAATTATTGTACTGAGTTCTGGAAAACACTAAGGTTACATCAGGTCCATCTGAGGGGTGTCTGTGTGATCAACAGTCTGCTACAATGTGTTTAGGACCACAGTTTACATGAACATCCTGCGTTTATGTGTCCTTCACTGAACACTATATAACCTCAACAATGATAGAAATGTAATGAATGGACATTCGGGTTTCTTTTAGAGTCTGGTTTCTCTCAGGGTTTCTTTCTCATGAAGTCTCAGTGAGTTTTTCCTTCACCACAGTCACCATCATTAGGGAGGAACTTAGAAGAAACAAACTTATAGACACTAAATTATTATAACCTTTTTATCTCCTTAAAGTTGCTTTGAGAAAATGCCTACTGTTAAAAACACTACACAAATAAAACTGAATTAAATACAATAAGAAGTTTTATTATTATTTTATTTGAAATTATAATTTGTAAAATATTTTCAGTAAAAAAAACACACGATAAAAATTCCGATTAACAACGATATTGATGTCACAAGAGTTTCTTACATAAAGCACTGTTTATTTCAAATCTTCTTCACATGAAGGTCTATTAACATCAAGAGTCCTTTACATCAAGTGATCTTTATATCAGAGGCCCTTGTCATTGAGGGGTCTTTAATCTGAGGGTTAGTTAATCATGTGAATAAACACTGACCCTCCTGGAAGTCTCTACTCAGATGTTCCAGTGGAGCTGCCAGAACTAAACTAAACTAATGATCAATACAATTATAATCAGCTTTATTCCTCTCCTGTAAAATGTTTATTCAAAATGTTAAATGTTAAAATCTTGAGATGAAAATACATTTGAAAGTGTTTTTTCTAACATGTTTCTTAAATTCTAAACTTCAAACCACAATGAAACGTCTCTGGTCTAAATGTTAATATCGAACAGAGCGAGAGGAATGAAAACCAACAGTGTGTTACAGTCTGTAGTGTTCACTTCACTCAACACTACTGAGACCTTACACCTCATCCACTTCTGCAGCTCAAGCATTCAAACAATGAATTATTCAAACAAACAATCAATCAATAAATCAATCAATTACATCAGCAGATCTTTGAGAGTATTTTCTATAAAAGGTTGTTTCCATGAACTGCTCTAGACATTTCGAGTTTGTCATATCATAAGCTCTTTAATAATTTAATTACTAAATATCTTATCAAACAATTATTACATTATTAAATAAGGCAAACAAACAAAAACCAAACAAAATGTTTATTTCTCTCTGCCACTTGTTCTCACCTTCACTAGGGTCTGTGTGAGAGATAATCCTGCTCTCCTGCTGGTTGGTCCCAGAACCGTTCCTCTGTTCCTCACTTGCTTGTGGTTAAGCTCTGACGGGTCGTCAGAACCAAACACCTCATACAAGAAAAAAGAAGAATCCTTATACATGTTGATGCAAGTCGAAGAGAAAAGTGTAGACCTGGCAACCGGAACAAAATAATTTGGGACATGAAGTGCAGAAAGATGTCTTTTTAATAATAATAATAATAATAATAATAATAATCATCATCATCATCATCATCATAATACAAGGTCGGGTGTGTGTTTCTCACACCATTACAGAGTAATAAAATAAATCCATCCTGTCTCTATATAATGTATATAAAAACAGTCTGTGAGAGCAGATTTTCACACACACACACACACACACACACACACACAGACACACATTGGCACCCTTGTCCATTATCCTGTCCAGGATCAAAACAATTAACGGTGGTCTACAGATAACAAAGGCCCCTAAACATCTGCGTAGAGGGCCCATTGAGGCCCCACATGAGCATGCGCCCTTGCTCCTTGTTGAAATTAAACACAGCCCGTGTTTGAGAGTTGGACACGGCGGCCATCTTGGCCCGGCCTGAGCACCAAATGTGGCAGCAGTTGTTGCGTCCTGGATCCATTTAGCGCACATGTGACGCCTCCGCCGAGGGTCTGTGGGGAACAGGCTGCAGACGCACACACACACACACACACACACACACACACACACACACACACACACACAGAGACGTGTTTACACTGGTGCTGCTGCAGGTCGTACAGTAGGAGTGTTAGACAGCAGAGGAACCACGGCCCACCTCAATCTGTTTCTCTTTCAGTCTTTCTCTCCATTTCTCACGCAGATGTCCTCATCGTTTCTTTATCTATTCTCTTCTGCTTCACATCCATCTATTCATCTGTCTATCTATCTATCTATCTATACATCTATCTATC
Source organism: Silurus meridionalis (assembly GCF_014805685.1). Classification (NCBI taxonomy): domain Eukaryota; kingdom Metazoa; phylum Chordata; class Actinopteri; order Siluriformes; family Siluridae; genus Silurus; species Silurus meridionalis. The sequence continues at coordinate 27,099,441 of NC_060893.1, read as the reverse complement.
TATACATCTATACATCTATCTCTCTTCTCCACTACTTTCCTCAGATGTCTTCAGCGTTCTCCTTCTCAGTAGTCAGTGTTTGAAGCAGGTGTGAGCAGTAAGGATTATTCTGTAGTTATTTTTTATTCACCCTTACTTACTTTCCGTTCTTTATTCCTTTCTGGCTCAGGTAAGACTTCCTGAGTGGTTAGCGGTTAGTTGGTGTGATGGTGTTAAGTGCCTAAGATGCAGGAGCTCCATGCTGGGCCGAAACTCCAGATGCTTCGTTGCTTCTGCTACCACATCGTGTGAAGTCTTGCGTGCTTCTTTTAATTGGCTCTTGGAGAAGTATGTGTTTAAGGATGTGTTAAAAGGAACGCTGCAGGAGAATCAGCTGCAGGGCCGAGGAGGAGAAAACTTAATACTTTCCATTACAAATCATCAGGAAATGATCATTTATTACAGCTATAGAGACGGATTCGTTAAAGACACATCATTACTCTGCATTAAACAAATACCACCACACACACCAACATTCACCATCACACACACCAACACACACCATCACACACACACCAACATTCACCATCACACACACCAACATTCACCATCACACACACCAACACACACCAACATTCACCATCACACACACCAACACACACCATCACAGACACACCAACATTCACCATCACACACCAACATTCACCATCACACACACCAACACACCATCACACACACCAACATTTACCATCACAGACATCAGCATTCACCATCATACACCAACATTCACCATCACAGACATCAGCATTCACCATCATACACCAACATTCACCATCACATACACCAACATTCACTATCACACATCAACACACACCATCACACACCAACATTCACCATCACACACGCCAACATTCACCATCACAGACATCAGCATTCACCATCATACACCAACATTCAACATCACAGGCATCAGCATTCACCATCATACACCAACATTCACCATCACATAAACCAACATTCACTATCACACATCAACACACACCACCACACACACCAACATTCACCATCACACACGCCAACATTCACCATCACAGACATCAGCATTCACCATCATACACCAACATTCAACAACACACCAACTTTTACCATCACACACACACACCAACATTCAACATCACACCAACATTTACCATCACATACACCAACATTCACCATCAAACGCACCAACACACACCATCACACACACCAACATTCACCATTACACACACCAACATTCACCATCACACACACCAACACACACCATCAGACACACCAACATTCACCATCACACACCAACACACACCATCACACACACCAACACACACCTCACACACCAACATTCACCATCACACACACCAACATTCACCATCACAGACATCAGCATTCACAATCATACACCAACATTTACCATCACACACCAACATTCAACATCACACCAACATTTACCATCACACACCAACATTCAACATCACACCAACATTTACCATCACACACACCAACATACACCATCACACGCACCAACACACACCATCACACACCAACATTCACCATCACACACACCAACATTCACCATCACACACACCAACACACACCATCAGACACACCAACATTCACCATCACACACACCAACACACACCATCACACACACCAACACACACCAACATTCACCATCACACACACCAACATTCACCATCACAGACATCAGCATTCACCATCATACACCAACATTTACCATCACACACCAACATTCAACATCACACCAACATTTACCATCACACACACCAACATTCAACATCACACCAACATTTACCATCACACACACCAACATTTACCATCACACGCACCAACACACCATCACACACCAACATTCACCATCACACACGCCAACATTCACCATCACAGACATTAGCATTCACCATCACACACCAACCTTCACCATCACACCAACATTCACCATCACACACACCAACATTCACCATCACACACCAACACACCATCACACACACCAACATTCACCATCACACACCAACACACACCATCACACACCAACATTCACCATCACAGACATTAGCATTCACCATCACACACCAACATTCACCATCACACCAACATTTACCATCTCACACATCATTCACCATCACACACATGAACATTTAGCATCACACACCAACCTTCAACATCACACACACCAACATTCACCATCAAACCAACATTACCATCTCACACAACATCATTCACTATTACACACACCAACATTCATCAAGACACATACCAACACACACCATCACACCAACATTTACAATCACACAACAACCTTCACCATCACACACCAACATTCACCATCACACCAACATTTACCATCTCACATCATTCACCATCACACACACCAACATTCACCAACACACATACCAACACACACCATCACACACATCAACATTCACCATCACACACACCAACATTTACCAACACACACCGTCACACACATCAACATTTACCATCACACAACAACATTCACTATCACACACCAACAGTCACCATCACAGACATCAGCATTCACCATCACACACCAACATTCACCATCACACAAACATTTACCATCTCACACACCATCATTCACCATCACACACACCAATATTCAACATCTCACACACACCAACATTCTCATCACCACCAACATTCACCATCACACACACCAACATTCACCGTCACACATGCCAACATTTAATATCAAACACACAACAACATTCTCTTTCACACTCCAACATTTACCATCACACACACCAACATTTACCATCACACACAAACAATCACCATCAAACACCAACATTCACATCACGCATCAACAATTCACCATCACACCAACATTTACCATCAAACACAAACATTCACCATCACACACCAACATTCACCATCAGACACACACAAACATTTACTATCAAACACCAACATTCACCATCACACACATGAACATTCACCATCACACTAATGAACATTCACCATCACACGCACCAACACACACCATCACACACCAACATTCACCATCACACACACACCAACATTCACCATCACACACACCAACACACACCATCAGACACACCAACATTCACCATCACACAAACCAACACACACCTCACACACCAACATTCACCATCACACACACCAACATTCACCATCACAGACATCAGCATTCACCATCATACACCAACATTTACCATCACACACCAACATTCATCATCACACCAACATTTACCATCTCACATAACATCATTCACCATCACACACACCAACATTCACCATCACACACACCAACATTCACTATCACACACATCAACATTCACCATCACACACACCAACATTCACTATCACAGACATCAGCATTTACCATCATACACCAACATTTACCATTACACACCAACATTCAACATCACACCAACATTTACCATCACACACACCAACATTCACCATAACACGCACAATCACACACCAACATTCAACATCATACACACCAACATTCACCATCACAGACATCAGCATTCACCATCATACACCAACATTTACCATCACACACCAACATTCATCATCACACCAACATTTACCATCTCACATAACATCATTCACCATCACACACACCAACATTCACCATCACACACACCAACATTCACTATCACACACACCAACACACACCATCACACACACCAACATTCACCATCACAGACATCAGCATTTACCATCATACACCAACATTTACCATTACACACCAACATTCAACATCACACCAACATTTACCATCACACACCAACATTCACCATCACACAACATTCACCATCACACACACCAACATTCAACATCATACACACCAACATTCACCATCACAGACATCAGCATTCACCAAAATACAACAACATTTACCATCACACACCAACATTCACCATCACACCAACATTTACCACCTCACACAACATCATTCCCCATCACACACACCAACACACACCATCACACACCAACACACACATCACACAAACTAACATTCACCATCACACACACCAACACACACACAACCACACACCAACATTCACCATCACACACACAACATTCACCATCACACACACCAACACACCCCATCACACACACCAACTCACCATCACACAACATTCACCATTACACACACCAACACTCACCACCACACCAACATTTACCATCACACAACATCATTCCCCATCACACACACACAACACACACCATCACACACACCAACACTCACCGTCACACACACCAACACACTCCATCACACGCACTGACATTCACCATCACACGCACCAACATTCACCATCACACACACCAGCATTCACCACATACCAACGTTTCAACATCACACAAACCAACATTCCCCACCATGCACAGCAACATTCACCATTACACACCAACATTCACCGTGACACACACTAACATTGATCACCACACACCAATATTTACCATCACACACATCAGCTTTCACCATTACACACACCAACATTTACCAACACACCAACATTCACCATCATACACACCAACATTCACCATCACACACATATACACACACACACCATCAAATATCAACATTCACTATCACACACATCAACAAATACCATCACACCAACATTTACCATCACACACCAATATTAAACATCTCACACACAAACGTTCACCAACAGACACAAATATTTACCATAACACACATTCACCATCACACACACACACACACACACACACACACACACACACACACACACACACACACACATAAACATTCACCATTAAACACGAAAATCTAAATTCACCATCACAAAACAACATTCACTATCACACCAGCATTCTCTATCACACACAAACAATTACCATCACACAACAACATTCACCATCACACACACACCAACAATCTCCATGAAACAACATTCACCATCACACACACACAAAATTCACCATTCACGATATAACACCAACATTTACCATCACACAACATTCACCATTACACACCACAACATTCACCATCACACACAACAACAATTACCATCACACCAACATTTACCATCTAACACACCAACATTCACCATCGCACTCAACAATATTCATGATCAGTCCCACCAACATTCACCATCACACCCTCTCCCACACACACCAACATTTACCATCACACAACATTCACCATCACACACAACAACATTCAACATCACACACTAACATTCACTATTACACACACACCAACATTCACCGTCACATCAACATTTACCATCTCACACACCAACATACATTTACCATCACACACCAACATTCACTATTAAACAGCGCTAATGCTAAAGAAGCACTGTGTGAATTCTATGGCACTATTAGCGACCTGCAGAATGCTCAGCCAGATGAAGTGTTTATTATTGCTGGAGATTTTAACCATGCGAATCTCAGGACTGTGCTTCCTAAACTCCATTGGACTAAACTGGACTTTAAAATGAGAGCAGCGAACACGCTGGATCTTATTTACGCAAACATCCTGGCATGTATCATGCGGAGCCCCGCCCCACCTTGGCTACTCAGACCACATCTTTGTTATGCAACATTTACCACCACACACCAACATTCACCATCACACTAGCATTCACTATTACACACACCAACATTCACCATCACACACACAGCAACATTCACCATCACACCAGCATTCACTATCACACACACCAACATTCACCATCTCAAACACAAACATTCACTAGCACACACACACCAACATGCACCATTACACACCAACAATCACCATCATACACATCATCATTCACAATCACACACCAACCTTCACCATCACAAACACCAACACAGACCAAAATTCACCATCACACACCAACATTTACCATTACACAACATTCACCATGACACACACCAACATTGATCATCACACACAAACATTCACAATAGCACAATAACGCAGGGGTGGAGTAAATGTATGTTGGTGAGGTGTAGAGGTCTGTTTAAGTAACCTGATTAACATTAAATTAAATAGGACTGAACGCACAGCAGCACCTCTGATCTAAAAATAGGATTGTTGAATATTAGATATCTCACGCCAAAAGCGCTGACTATAAACGAAATTATTTCCGACCAGGAGTTTAATATAATGTGTTTGACAGAAACGTGGATTAAACTGAATAAATATGTAGCATTAAATGAGGCGAGTCCTCCTGGGTATAGTTACATACACCAACCCCGTCTAAATGGCAGAGGAGGTGGGGTAGCAGCTATTTATAATAATAATCTAAACGTCACACAAAAGACTAAACACAAATGTAAAACATTTGAAGTTCTTTACACCAACATAAAATATTCAGTGTCTGAAAGCAGGTCAAGTCAGTTAATTCCACTAATTATTATTTATAGACCCCCAGGGCCCTACTCTGATTTTCTGATAGAATTTGCAGATTTCATTACAAATCTAGCTACTTCTTTAGACAAAGCATTAATTGTTGGAGACTTTAATATTCATTTTGATAATCAGGAAGACTCCTTAAGAGCAGCAGTTGTGTCCATTCTAGATTCAGTCGGAATTAATCAGAATGTTATAGGACCCACTCATAGTGGTGATCAGGGAGAAAAAATTAGCACAGTGGTATAATGATCTACGCGCACCTTAAAACAGAACACTCGAAAATTAGAACGTAAATGGCGTCAAACTAAATTAACAGTATTTCAAATAGCATGGAAGGAGAGCCTCCTAATTTATAGAAAATCTCTTAGTGCTGCTGATCAGCATATTTCTCCACCCTCACAGAAAATAACAAGCATAATCCTAGATTTTTATTCAGCACGGTAGCAAAATTAACAGGGAATAAAAGCACTGCGCTAACATGCACACCATCAATAGGTAGTAATGATTTCATGATCTTTTTTAATAATAAAATTGAAAACATCAGGCAAGAAATCCAGACGGTTAATATAAATCCAAATTATTTTACAAGTAACCCTGTAGACAGCAGTGTCATTATAGCAGACAATCAACTACAAAGCTTCACTCCTATTCATGAGAATGACTTTATTTCATTAATCTCCTCATCAAAATCATCAACCTGCATTCTCGATCCCTTGCCTACAAGTGTCTTTAAACAGGTAGCTCCAGAGGTAATCAAACCTGTTTTAAAAATAATTAACTCTTCCATTAGCACTGGTTTTGTACCTAAATCCTTCAAACTGGCAGTTATCCACCCCCTTATTAAGAAACCTGACCTTGACCCATGTCAGTTGTCCAACTACAGACCGATATCAAATCTCCCCTTTATATCCAAAATTTTAGAAAAGGTTGTAGCACAGCAGTTCTGCTCACATCTACTTATGAATAACATTTTTGAAATGTATCAGTCAGGATTTCGGCCTCATCATAGCACGGAGACGGCACTATTTAAGGTGGTAAATGACCTGTTATTGGCCTCTGATCAGGGTTTTGTCTCCTTACTTGTTTTGCTCAACCTCAGTGCAGCTTTTGACCCCATTGATCACACTATACTGCTTGCTAGACTTGAGAACGTTGTAGGAATAAAGGGAACAGCTCTCTCTTGGCTCAGGTCTTATTTGACTGATCGCTATCAGTTTGTGGATGTAAATGGTGAGTTCTCCACACTCTATGAGGTAAAGTTTGGTGTTCCTCAAGGATCTGTCTTGGGCCCACTGCTTTTCTCTTTATATATGCTGCCTCTTGGTGAAATCATTCATAAACATGGGATTCGCTTCCATTGCTATGCTGATGACACACAGCTGTATATTTCAGCAAAGCCAGATGAGCTAGATCAGCTTAACAATGTTGAGAAGTGTGTAAAGGACATTAGACAGTGGATGCTTAATAACTTTCTTCTGCTCAACTCAGATAAGACGGAAGTACTTTTACTAGGACCACATGCAGCTAGAAATAAACTTTCCGATTATGTAGCATCTCTGGATGGTGTTTCTGTTTCAGCATGTACAGCTGTCAAAGACCTTGGTGTGATTATTGACCCGAGTCTTTCCTTTGAGTCTCACGTGAATAATATCACCAGGATCTCCTTCTTTCACCTTAGAAATATTGCTAAAATTAGAAATATGATGTCGTTACAGGATGCAGAAAAACTAGTTCATGCTTTTGTTACTTCTAGATTAGACTACTGTAACGCTTTACTGTCTGGGTGTTGGAGTAAGTGCATAAATAAGCTTCAGTTAGTCCAGAATGCAGCAGCAAGAGTCCTCACTAGATCTAGGAAATACGACCACATCACCCCTGTTTTAATCATCTACACTGGCTCCCAATCAAATCTCGCATTGATTATAAAATATTACTACTGACGTATAAAGCACTTAACGCATAGTGCTGGCTATCTGTTGGTTCCTCAAATAATGAAGACTACAGCAGGGGGCAGATCTTTCTCTTATAAAGCCCCACAGTTATGGAACAGCCTTCCAATCAGTGTTCGGGACTCGGACACAGTCTCAGTGTTCAAGTCGAGGTTGAAAACTTATTTATTTAGTCAAGCCTTTTATCAGTAGATTTTTTTCTTAGGTAAAGGCACAGATCTGGAGGGAGCATGGATATAGAGTGTTTGGTGAACTGGTATATTTGTATGCTGTCGTCCCCTCACATTCACACGTTCACTCAGGTTTGTTGACGGTGGTGTGGTGGGTCGCCTCATCCCAGAGATCCCTCATGTCTGTGTTACCTTCTGCTTCTCCCTTTTAGTTATGCTGCCATAGCGAGTCTTGCCGGAGTCCAAACTGCACAGTGACATTAACTTTCATACACCAATAGTTACACTTAATAATCCATATCCTTCTCTTCCGTCACCCTCTCTCTCTCTCTCCCTCTCTCTCTCCCTCTCTCTCTCTCTCTCTCTCTCTCTCTCGGTCGAGTTAAACATGCTCCTGAGGCTCCAGTGTCCAGCTTGGGACGGTCTCTCATCAACACCTTGGGTGGTTCCATGTAATTCCGGAGTAGAACGGGTGCTTTGAGGACGGATTGGACTGTAGTTGGTGTCGGCGGTCTGCTGCACTGACTCGGGAGTGCAGTTTGCTTCTGATCATCATCACTGTACCCCGCAACTTTGTATATATGCTTCAAATGGACATTTGGTGCAACCCAGATGAGGATGGGTTCCCTCTTGAGTCTGGTTCCTCTCAAGGTTTCTTCCTTATGCCATCTCGGGGAGTTTTTCCTTGCCACAGTTGCTCATCAGGGACAAACATACTTACAAAGAACATATTTACATTTAATCACCACATTATCTGTGTAAAGCTGCTTTGAGACAATGTTCATTGTTAAAAGCGCTATACAAATAAAAATGAATTGAATTGAATTGAATAGAGGTGGGGTAAATGTGTGTAGGTGAGGTGTAGGGGTGGGGTAAATGTGTGTAGGTCAGGTGTAGGGGTGGGGTAAATGTGTAGGTGAGGTGTAGAGGTGGGGTAAATATATGTAGGTGAGGTGTGGGGTGGGGTAAATGTGTGTAGGTGAGGTGTGGGGTGGGGTAAATGTATGAAGGTGAGGTGTAAGGGTGGAGTAAATGTGTGTAGGTGGGGTGTAGGGGTGGAGTAAATGTGTAGGTGAGGTGTAGAGGTGGGGTAAATATATGTAGGTGAGGTGTAGGGGTGGGGTAAATATATGTAGGTGAGGTGTAGGGGTGGGGTAAATGTATAAAGGTGAGGTGTAGGGTGAGTAAATGTGTGTAGGTGGGGTGTAGGGGTGGAGTAAATGTGTAGGTGAGGTGTAGAGGTGGGGTAAATGTATGTAGGTGAGGTGTAGGTGGGGTAAATGTATGCAGGTGAGGTGTAGGTGGGGTAAATGTGTGTAGGTGAGGTGTAGGGTGAGTAAATGTGTAGGTGAGGTGTAGGGGTGGGGTAAATGTGTGTAGGTGGGGTGTAGGGGTGGAGTAAATCTGTGTAGGTGGGGTGTAGGGTGAGTAAATGTGTGTAGGTGAGGTAGAGGTGGGGTAAATGTGTAGGTGAGGTGTAGAGGTGGGGTAAATGTGTGTAGGTGAGGTAGAGGTGGGGTAAATGTATGTAGGTGAGGTGAAGGGGTGGGGTAAATGTATGCAGGTGAGGTGTAGAGGTGGAGTAAATGTATGTAGGTAAGGTGTGAGGTGGGGTAAATGTATGTAGGTGAGGTGTAGGGGTGGAGTAAATGTTTGTATGTGAGGTGTAGGTGGGGTAAATGTGTAGGTGGGGTGTAGGGGTGAGTAAATGTGTAGGTGAGGTGTGGGGTGGGGTAAATGTGTGGTGAGGTGTAGGGTGGGGTAAATGTGTGTAGGTGAGGTGTAGGGTGGGGTAAATGTATGTAGGTAAGGTGTGAGGTGGGGTAAATGTGTGTAGGTGGGGTGTAGGTGGGGTAAATGTGTGTAGGTGAGGTGTGAGGTGGGGTAAATGTATGTAGGTAAGGTGTAAGGTGGGGTAATTGTGTGTAGGTGAGGTGTAGAGGTGGGGTAAATGTGTGTAGTTGGGGTGTAGGGGTGGAGTAAATGTATGTAGGTAAGGTGTAGAGGTGGGGTAAATGTGTAGGTGAGGTGTAGAGGTGGGGTAAATGTATGTAGGTAAGGTGTAGAGGTGGGGTAAATGTGTGTAGGTGAGGTAGAGGTGGGGTAAATGTGTGTAGTTGGGGTGTAGGGTGGGGTAAATGTGTGTAGGTGAGGTATATGGGTGAGGTAAATGTGTAGGTAAGGTGTAGAGGTGGGGTAAATGTGTGTAGGTGAGGTGTAGAGGTGAGGTAAATGTGTGTAGGTAAGGTGTAGAGGTGGGGTAAATGTGTAGGTGAGGTGTAGAGGTGGGGTAAATGTGTGTAGATGAGGTGTAGAGGTGGGGTAAATGTGTGTAGTTGGTGTGTAGGTGGGGTAAATGTGTAGGTGAGGTGTAGGTGGGGTAAATGTGTGTAGATGAGGTGTAGAGGTGGGGTAAATGTGTAGTTGGTGTGTAGGGGTGGGGTAAATGTGTGTAGGTGAGGTGAGGTGGGGTAAATGTGTGTAGATGAGGTGTAGAGGTGGGGTAAATGTGTGTAGTTGGTGTGTAGGTGGGGTAAATGTGTAGGTGAGGTGTAGGTGGGGTAAATGTGTAGGTGAGGTGTAGGGGTGGGGTTAATGTGTAGGTGAGGTGTAGAGGTGGGGTAAATGTGTAGGTGAGGTGTAGAGGTGGGGTAAATGTGTGTAGATGAGGTGTAGAGGTGGGGTAAATGTGTGTAGTTGGTGTGTAGGGGTGGGGTAAATGTGTGTAGGTGAGGTGTAGGGGTGGGGTAAATGTGTGTAGGTGAGTTTTAGGGGTTTTCTATTCTGTACTTGGTAAATAATATGAGCGCTCATGCAGGACATAGTGCGGCATCGCCATCTGGTGGTTATTGGGTGAAAATGCTTCTAAAAGCATTTTATGTTAGATGTATTTTATCATCTTTATCATGAGTTTCACACGATGCATTTAAATATATTACATAAAAAAATATATATGTTGTGTTTAACTATTCTACGTATTTCATCATACTTTAACAAATTTCTTCATTCAAGAAACACACAAGATATTTCAATTCAATGTAAGAGATAAGATAAGATAAGACAAACCTTTATTCGTCCCACAGTGGGGAAATTTCTATGTTACAGCAGCAAGACAAAGAAATAAAAATAGATGCAAATATATAAAAAAGAATATACAAAAAATAAAAACAAATAATAACAATAATAATAATAATAACAAACAAAGAAATAAAAATAGATGCAAATATATAAAAAAGAATATACAAAAAAATAAAAACAGAGAAATAAAAACAAATAATAACAACAAATAATAACAACAAATAATAACAAACAAATAATAACAAACAAATAATAATAACAAACAAATAATAACAAACAAATAATAATAATAATAATAATAACAAACAAAGAAATAAATATAAATGCAAATATATGAAAAAGAGAATATACATATACTACAATAACAGTATATACACAGTACAATGTATAAATACAAATACAAATAGGGGGAGAGAAAAAAGTACGTATTTCAGGTAATATTTCAAGGTGGTATTGCACGTAATTGCGGGTAATATTGCACATAATATCGTACATGATTCATGTAATATTGCACGCAGATAATGTTATTGCACAGCTTAAAAAGTAACAACAGTGTGTATTTTGGTGACTGGTTTTACTGGGAACAGCTTTGGTTGTATAGTCTAATAGCAGCAGGGAGAAAAGACCTTCTGTAATGCTCCTTCAGACACTTAGGATGTATCAGTCTGTCACTAAAAGAGCTGCTCAGCGATGTAACGGTTTCATACAGGGGGTGAGAGATGTTCTGCAGCAATGATGATAGTTTTGCTACCATCCTCCTTTCTCCCACCTCCTGTACAGTGTCCAGGGGAATCCCCAGGACTGAGCTGGCCTTCCTGATCAGCTTGTCCAGTCTCTTCCTGTCTGCAGTAGATATGCTGCTGCCCCAGCAGACCACTCCATAGAATATGGCTGAGGCCACCACAGAGTCAAAAAGGGTCTTCAGTAGCTCTCCCTGCACTCCAAAAGACCTTAGTCTCCTCAGCAGAAAGAGTCTGCTCTGTCCTTTCTTGTAAATTGCCTCAGTGTTGTTTGTCCAGTCCAGTTTGTTGTTTAGGTGAACACCCAGGTATTTGTAAGAGTCCACTCTCACAATGTCCCTTCCCTGAATGTTCACTGGTGATAGAGTTTGTTTGTGCCTACGGAAATCCACCACCAGTTCTTTCGTTTTCCCCACATTTATCTGGAGGCAGCTCCGTTGGCACCAGTCCACAAAGTTCTGTATAAGTCCTCTGTACTCTCTGTCATCATCATTCATGATCAGACCGACGATGGCAGAGTCATCAGAGAACTTCTGTAGGTGACAGGTTGCTGAGCTGAACATGAAGTCTGCAGTGTAGATGGTGAAGAGAAACAGGGCTAGAACCGTTCCCTGCGGGGCTCCAGTATTGCAGACAATCATGTCAGACTCACAGTCATGAGTCCTCACATACTGTGGTCGGTCTGTGAGGTAGTCCAGTATCCAGGCATGTACACCATCTTATCCCTCAGAAGCGCAGGTTGGATGATGTTAAAAGCACTAGAGAAGTCAAAAAACATGACTCTCACAGTGCTCCCAGCCTTTTCCAGGTGTGCAATAGCCCGATTTAGGAGGAACATGACTGCGTCTTCCACTCCAATGCCAGGTTGGTAGGCAAACTGAAGTGGATCCATTGATGGGCTCACCAGAGGTCGGAGATGAGTGAGCACCAGCCTCTCCAATGTTTTCATCAGATGCGAGGTCAGCGATACTGGTCGATAGTCTCCGAAGTCTTTTGGGCGCGGCGTCTTTGGAACAGGCACCGCGCAGGATGTTTTCCATATCTGTGGCACCTTCCCCAGCTTCAGGCTCAGGTCAAACATGTACAGCAATATGCTGCACAGCTGGTCTGCACAGGTCTTAAGTAGCCTGGAGCTGATGCCGTCTGGGCCTGCAGCCTTCCTTGCCTTGATCTTCCTGAGCTCCATTCTCACCTGGGCTTCTGTAAGGGGCAGTGTGTATTGGATGGAGTGTTGACTGGAGGAATCGGCAGGGGAGTTAGGTGTGTAGTGTATTGTCTGTGAGCTGATAGCAGTGCAGAGAGGTGGGGCTGGAGCTGCTTGCTGTGGAAGCAGAGAGGGGGGATTGCAGCAGGGGGGACTGGATGGGGGCAGGGGAGGGTAGCTGATCGAATCTGTTAAAGAATAGATTGAGATCATTCACCCACTTCTGGTCACCCACAGCCTGAGAGCTTGGCTCCTTATGACCAGTGATGGTTTTGAGCCCCTTCCACACACCGCTGACATTGTTCTGCTGCAGCTGATCCTCCATCTTCCTCTTGTAGCATGCTTTTCCTTCCTGATCTTCTTCTCAGTTCTCTCTGGACAGTTTTCAGCTCTTCCTTGTTTCCTGATTTAAACACCCTCTTCTTTTCTTTAAGGAGAGTTTTTATATCAGGGTTAATCCACGGTTTGTTGTTGGGAAAACACAGTACAGTCCTGGTGGGTACAGTATTCTCCACACAGAAGTTAATGTAGTCCGTAATACAGTCTGTTAGACTGTCAATATCTTCCCCATGTGGACTGCACAATTCCTCCCACATAGTTGTTTCAAAACAGTCTTTCAGAGCCTCATCGGTCTCATCAGACCATGTCGTCACTGTGCGGGAGGTAGCTGGTTGCCTGCATACAAGGGGTTTGTACACAGGTAGGAGATGAACCAGTTTGTGATCTTCCCAAGGGGGGAGGGCTGCTGATGTATAAGCCTCCTTTGAGTTGGCATAGAATAAATCCAATGTTTTATTGTCTCTGGTGTGGCATGAAACATACTGAGTAAATGTGGGCAGAGTGGAGGATGGAGGGGCATGAATAAAATCTCCAGAGATAATGAGAAGGGCATTTGGGCTCTGTGTTAACAGTCTGTTAACAACAGAATGCAGGACATCGCATGCCGATTCACCGTCAGCAGAGGGGGGAATATAAGCCGCTATCGCGATAACATGCGAGAATTCCCTCGGCAGATAGTACGGCCTCATGCTAGCGGCTAACAGCTCAATGTCCTTACAGCAGATCTGCTCTTTAATAGTGATGTGTCCAGTTTTACACCATCTATTATTCACAAACACTGCCAGTCCTCCTCCCTTTCTTCTACCGCTCTCCATCGTTCTGTCTGCGCGCAGTAAATCAAATACATCCAGAGCCACGGTCGTGTCCGGTGTTAGCTTGGTTAGCCATGACTCCGTGAACAGCATGATGCTACACTCCCGGAATTCCCTCTGATGCCGGGTAAGAGCCGCTAGCTCGTCCATCTTGTTGGGTAGAGATCTTACATTTCCCATAACGATGGACGGGAGAGTTGGTCTGTAACGTCTCCTTTTATTCCGACACAGAGCTCCAGCACGGTTCCCCCGTCTTCTCCTTCTTAGCTCGCGGGGAATATCCGTTTTTTCTTCTAGTAGCATCGGCGTGTTGCGGAATGCTAAGAGCTGATCCCTGGTGTAAACAATAGGACCGTGGCTGTGAACAGAGTTTCCAGACGCGACTGTGAACAAAGTCCAAAGAAGCAGGAAAAGTAGAGCAAATTCAGTGGCTTTGTTCATGTCCATTGTGTAGTTTCCAAATGTACACGCATACACTTAAAAAAGAAAAAAACACAAAGTGCCGGAACACTATAAAATAAATAAAAAAAACTTTACGGGAGCTGCTGCAACAGGCTGCCACTTGGGCGGCGCCTAAGTCACTAATCTATTAATGTCTATTAATATATATCTTTATTCCTTTCATCCTTCACTCATTTATTCACTCCCTTTATATGCAGATTTTCCCCTTTTAAGAGAAATTCTTGAAGCTGTTCATAAAACCGTAAAGAATCAATATCACTAGCGTGTCATAAAAACGTTGGTGATGACAGGAAGTGGTATCGATTTTGTGCATGCGCAGAACGAACTCTTGTTTCCGGTATGAATCGAGTAGACACAGTGACACTGCACGTTGGAGACTAAACAAACCTGCGGTCCGCCACTTACTAACAGAACTCTGATCGTAACCGAGTTCCACATAAAACAAGGATTACGGTCGGTACACATGTACACTGATCCGAAATCCCTGTACCGAAACGGTTCTGTATGAATACGTGTACTGCTACACGCCTAATCTACACTAAACTTTTGTATTTTTTTGTAAAGAAAAAAGTAAATAATTTTGAGTGCACGTATAAAGCACTTAACGCTCTCACGCTGCAGTCTCTGAGTGAACTTCTGTACCAGGATAATCCTCCACACCTACTTAGATCAAACGGTGCAGGCTATTTGTTGGTACCTCAAATAATGAAGACTCCAGCAGGGGGCAGATGTTTCTCTTATAAACCCCACAGTTATGGAACAACCTTCCAATCAGTGTTCGGGACTCAGACACAGTCTCAGTGTTCAAGTCGAGGCTGAACACATATTTATTTAGTGGAGTCTTTAGTCAGTAGGTGTTTGTGAGGTAAAGGAGCAGATCTGGAGGGATCATGGATATGGAGTGTTTGGTGAACTGGGATATTTTCTCACTGTGTGAATTTCCCTCTGTGATGAATGAAGTGATCTATTTTCAACAACATCACAGCATCGATTAAAAAGTAAAAGCGAAAGCACTTCTGGGTGTTTCAGAAAACAGTTGAAACTTCGCTATAGACTGAGAGTATGTTACAGCAGTAAATACAGTCCATCTGGATCTGGATTAAAGTGAATATATCCTAATTTTACAGTTTTTGCCTATTGCTTACACACTTTTTGCAGAATTTGGCTCATTATGTCAAAACTCTACACACAAGCCAATCAGACATAGCACATGGAGATTAATAACTCACATCTATGCCAAAATGAAACACTGCATTCAAAACTTAACACTCCTTTCTAAAAATGAAATTCTTGTAACAAAACCATACACACAAGCACCATTTGAATTACTCTTTCATATCACCAGCAACACACTGATGCGCTTTATATAAAACACTGCAGTCTTTGTGTTTTTATTTATATTGTAATTTTCTTAGACTCAGTCTTAAAATCTTAATCTTAAATCTTAAAAAAATAAAGAAAAATAGAATCACAAGTCATTACATTTAGCAACAAAACAAAAGGAAAAAACAAAACAAATACTGGATAAACTGCTATTGTGGGAAAAAAACACACTTGTTTTGTGTGTGTGTGCACGTGTATGTGTGTGGTAGGGGCCTGGGGGGGGTCTTATGGATCCCGCCTTCTGGATCTGGCCACAAGACCTCGTCGACATCACAGCCGATGTCCTCGCGGGCTAGGCATCGGGGAAAATATCGTCTTGTGTGCCTAATCCACCCTTGGATGGATCCCACCTCAATGTCTCCACATGCCTCTTCCATTGCTTGCAGAAGAGGCATGCGGGCGTGTGGTTGCCGATCATAGACTTTCCACCGCCATGCTGAAAATAATTCCTCGTTTGCATTTAGAAAGGGGCTGTAAGGGGGCAGGTATAAAAGTGTAAAATTGTTATGGTTGGTGAACCAATCTTGGACCAGAGCAGCCCGGTGGAAACTAACATTATCCCAGATGACAACAAATCTGGGCTGCTGTGGTTTGTCCTAGTGCATCTAGAAATACAATGATCTGTCCTGTATTGTAGGGACCTAGAGTGGCATGATGATGCAGGACTCCTTGGACACTAATTGCAGAACACAAGGTGATATTTTCCCCACATTGCCCAGGGACATTTACAGCAGCCCTTTGTCCAACTATGTTACGGCCTCGACGCCTGGTTTTGGCCAGATTAAAGCCTGCCTCATCCACATAGATAACCTCATGTGGCTGTTCGGTGGCATCAAAATCCAAAACTGTCTGTAACAGAAAATATTGAATAGTGTTACTGAAAACACATACTACAGTAACTACAATGTCTACATTTTTACACAAGTAGGGGCTGGGTTGGGTTAGAATAGACAAAAACTACAAGATACAGACAGAGCAGGTGGCAGCATAAACCCTCATTCCCACATCACAATATATAGTATGTAAAGTAAAGTGACACATACCTGCACATGATCATGGCGCAGATCCTTGACCCTGACCCTGTTCCTCTCAAATGGCACCCTGTACAGCTGCTTCATTCTGAAGTTATGTTTCTGTAGGATGCAACTTAGTGTAGAAATGCTGACCCTGTTGATATTGTTGAATATCATTCTATCTGCAATTATGCGCTGTTGCAACTCACGAAGTCGGATTGCAATATTTTCTTGCACCATTTGAACGATGGCAAGCTCTTGTTCTTGAGTAAAGAGACGTTCCCTTCCACCTCGAGGAGGTAGCCCAACCATTCTGTAAAAAATGCCACCACAAGATGTCATTGGTTAGGTTCTTTTTCACATACTGTACTTCCAAACTATACACAGTACTGTAACATCACAATGATACTCCTTTACATATACTTCACAGCACTACTCATTTTTGAATAGTACCTTACAGTAATACTGTAATATGATACAGAATCATGTGATACAAACAGTAGGTACAGTCTGGAGCAGAAACTTAAAGATATACCTGTTCTCCAGTCGGAATGTTCTTATTATCGATGCTACTGTGCAGCGACTGAGGTTAGGGTGGACTCTTTGCCCAGCCTCCCTCATGGATAAGCCATTATTTATGACATGGTCCA
Source organism: Silurus meridionalis (assembly GCF_014805685.1). Lineage (NCBI taxonomy): Eukaryota > Metazoa > Chordata > Actinopteri > Siluriformes > Siluridae > Silurus > Silurus meridionalis. The sequence continues at coordinate 27,081,235 of NC_060893.1, read as the reverse complement.
CCAGAGTAGCCCTGATGTCATCCGATACACGTCTCCGCACTGGTCCTCGTCTTTGTCCTCTTCCTCTTCCACGTCCACGTCCACGTCCAACTCCTCTCTCTCTTTGTCCTCCTCTTACTCTTATTCGCATTGCCTCCATGCTTGCAAAGTTCTCAGAATGTCTTACCTGAGGCCTATTTGTAGTGCTAAGGCTCAGACCGATTGGTGTTCTGTTTTCTGTACAAGTGTTTTCAGGTGTGTATGTAAGTGCCTATAATTGCCAGATGAGTTTTGCATTTTGAACAGAGTGTTTTCCCAATGATAACAGGTGATTTCGTTTTTGAAAAATGTGTCTAATGTAAGAAAACGTGTGTAGTGTTTCGCAATAAGTGTGCTACAGAATTGCAAACAAAGTGTAAAGTTGACAATGTGTTTAAGCTATGGTTACACTGTGTTTAAGCATATGCTACAAGAAGTTTAGGTATTGAGGCTTTGGTCTAAGCATTCGGATTTAGTGTGCAAGCAATGGGCAAAAACTGTAATGTAAGGTTGATAGTGACAGTCAGAAGGTTTACTAGCATGAAATATTTCAAGTTTCCCTCTTTCTGAAAACGGTAATGTCCGGTTATGGCCCTTATGGCTTTCCATTCACCTACACCTGATTCTCATCACCTGCATGTTATATCTTGAACTCCTGCAGCATGCTGATCCCCAAAACCTTCACATATAAAGCTGCATCTCAAAGGTCATCATTTTGACACAGCTGCTGAGATCCGGCACGATTCACAGAAGGTGCTTAATGCTTCGAAAAGAAGACTTCCAGGACACGTTCCAGAGGAACACTGGGGGGCGCTGTATTGTGAAAACGTAAATAAAACGTTTTTTTTCTCGTAAACAGAGCAAGTCTTAAACTGTTCGATACCACCTCGTACACAGCGAGTAGAGACTTAGTGTGGAATTGAATGTTTATAATCCTAAATCAGGTGTCCAGGTTGCCTGTGTGTTAGTTCGTGTCTATTTTCTCCAGCCGGTGTGTGTGTTTATTGTCTACAATCAAAAGTGACATGCAGTTAAGTTTGCAGAATAATTTCTTTCGACCTGAGACAACAGTAGACTGCAGAACTGCCCTTCTTGAAGCAGAGTCACTGAAATCTAGTTACAGTGGACCAAGCCAAAAAAATCTGCCAATGGAAAAAAAAACCAACTTGGGAGGATTTACTGAAAGTAGCATAAATTCATCTGTATACTACATTTACTTCATCTGTATACTACATTTACTTCATCTGTATACTACATTTATATTCATCTGTATACTAAATTTATAGTACATATTCATCTTTAAATTACTGTTTATAGTCTATATTTTATTTTATTTAACTATGTAAATTCATGTAAAAACTATATATCCTGCACTTGCTGTTATTGCACTCTGGTTAGACCCAAACTGCATTTCGTTGCCTTGTACTTGTACATGTGTAATGACAATAAAGTTAAATCTAATCTAATCTAATAAATATGTAGTTGATACTAAATGCTCCTGGATATTATAGCGAGACATAAATGCTTAAACGTGGGGTTTTTACCTGTTTATAGGCATTGAATAATAAATAAATAAGTGAAAACTGCATGCACAGCAAATTTAAATATTTAAACTTACATCACTAAGAATACTTTTTGGATTAGAACAAAACAAACATGCTAACAACTAATACATTTTTATAAGCACTGAATAATCATTTTAGGGAATATTTTAGAATATTAAGCCTTAATCTTTTTTATAAGATCACCAAAAACTTCAATGAGCTGAAAAAAAAAGTATAGAAATAATACGCTATATATACTGTATATTAAAAGTAAAAGTCACTGATTGGGAGATGATTGTATGGATGAGAAGATCAGCAGTAGGGCGGTTAAAACAATAGCATATAAAACTAATGGAGGGAAAAAAGAAAAACACACTCATCTATAACAATATGCTGATATTTGGGTATAGTTTATGACACTGGGTTTTGAATGTTGTTCCTGGAGACCCACTGCTCTAGACATTTTATACATCTCCATTATTTAACACACCCAATTCAGATCATCAGATCATTATGAAAGCAGTCCATGAAAATGTATATTATAATCACATCATCTTTATGTAAAGAACAACACTGTAGATCTGTGAAAACAGTGATGTGTGTATTACGTGCTCAAGCATGTGTATTAAGTTTTTTGACAAAGTAACATTGCCATCTACTGGCTTGGCATGCATAATACAGCCTTTTTAGTCGTTTTTTTTTGCAGATCCATTTGACAGAGTTGGTGTCTGGTTTTTTTGTACATCATTGTCATGTAAACATACCTTAAGTGTGCCAGATAAGGGAGACATAAAATGTCCAGAGTAGTGAGTCCTCAGGACCAGGATTGAAAACCACTGATCTATACCAAGGGTTCTCAACTCTGGCCCTCGATATCCTGCAAGGTTTATCTCCAACCCTGATCTAACTCACTAGTTTGAACCTGTAGAGAGTGATTAGCTTGTTCAGGTATGTTTGATCAGGGTTGGAGCTAAACTCTGCAGGAAAGTGGACTTGCAGTGTTGAGAACCCTTTAAACTATACAGATTCAATCGATAAAATAAAGCGTTTACCTCCATTTAGAATCATTAAAAGGCTTCATGACTTTCTCATTTTATACATTTCCTTTTTACACTGTTAATCTTCAATCCTACAGAAAAAATGTATATTTTTCTCTCTGTTTTATTTTTCATCTACACTGAGTCTGCACTGAGTCTGCACTGAGTCTACACTGAGTCTACACTGAGTCTGCACTGAGTCTACACTGAGTCTACACTAAATCTGCACTGAGTCTGCACTGAGTCTGCACTGAGTCTACACTGAGTCTGCACTGAGTCTGCACTGAGTCTGCACTGAGTCTACACTGAGTCTGCACTGAGTCTACACTGAGTCTGCACTGAGTCTGCACTGAGTCTGCACTGAGTCTGCACTGAGTCTACACTGAGTCTGCACTGAGTCTGCACTGAGTCTGCACTGAGTCTGCACCGAGTCTGCACCGAGTCTGCACCGAGTCTGCACGGAGTCTGCACCGAGTCTGCACCGAGACTACACCGAGTCTACACCGAGTCTACACTGAGTCTGCACTTTAAGTAAATGAAAACGTCGCTTTTTGAAAACGATCTCCAAAGCAGCAACAACTGAAAACGAAAGTGTGGATGCAGAGACTTTTAAGACGAAAAGGCAATTTTTAAATGTATCTGGATTAGTGTAGATGAAGCCTCAGTTTTATAATGCCCCCACCCCACCGCACCCCCAATACTACTCCATACCTAAAAATCACTCAAATAAAATTCAATACTTTGCCAAATTGCGTAGGAACCCTCTGTAATATCTCACCTGGGTTTTCTGGTTGTCACGGCTGTTATTTGGACCATCAGCTACAATTTTAATTACAGTTACATGTTTCATCGATGCTGTCGTTTTCTTGCTGTTGTGTGCTTGATCTTGCAGGTGCTGCCAGGTGGAATGTTGTCATCATAGTCACTTGCCACTGAAGCAGAAGGTTCCCTGTCCTGACGTGTAGCTCTTGGAAGGAGGGTGTTTGGCATTCATGGGATTTTGGATATTTGAAAGTGACTTTAGGAGTTTTTTGGCAACAGCATCCAGTACAACAAAATAAAGGCATCAGTAAATGGTTTTGAAACAATATTAGCAGCAAAACAATAATTTTTTAATATAAATATTCCACTAAATAGAATCAATCACCCACTTGTGACTTGACTTGTCTTTACCATAGACTTGCCATGGCAATAGCTTCATGTTTACTGGGATATTTGTAGTCATCTGAAGTGGTTCTTGCAACTAATATTTTGTTAGTCATGGTATTTCAAAAGCAGAACAAACAATACAGATTAAATGTAGGTATAAAGCCTCAATGTATCAAGTACTGGTGTACTTAAGTCAAAAACTTAAACATAAATTACAGTATTCGGTGCATGAACCATTAAATACGTTGTTGTCATAGGAGGTCAATTCTGAAGACTTTCAAAAATAGTTTAGAATTAAACTCATTAATACACGTGAAGGTCTCATCAAAATGAACTATAATAATATGTAATATCCTGCATGTATATTTATACAAATGATTCGATTCATTAAAAGAATCATTGGTTTGTGATCAGTGATCAGGCTGGTGGCATTGAATGTGTTTGATTCACTAAAACGAAGCAGTTCAAAAGAGTCGTTTGTTCGGACTACACTTTAATAGAAAGACGAGATTTCTTGCCGGTATTTACTGGGGTATGTTTTTTTGTCATCACACAGAAGTGTGGTTGCTGTAAATCGGTCAAGGAAAATGATTACATTTATATTTTATATGTTGGGAAACCAGCGCTGGTGTGGCAGATGGGTACGGACAGAAACCAAAAAAACAGTAACCTTTCTTAAGATTCTTGTAATTAGAATTTTTTGGCGTGTTATTAGCTTTAAAATTAGCATAACAATCTAAATAAACATGCACTGATGTATATACTTGCACAAATCTCGCACAAAAGAAGTTAACGTTTACTGACACCAAAACAATTTTCTTAAATTAAGATTTATAATCTAATGTGCTGTGTATTTGACAAGACTTTTCATGGCTTTTTTTTATCTTTAATGCCAAAAATAAAATCACAAAGAAGCTTCCCCCCCTTTTTTTAGATTAAAGTTCAGGATAAAGACAGTCCTGATCACTACTGATTTAAATCTGTACAGAAGTAAATGAAGTGTGAAAAAGGGGAAGTTTTAAGATTTTCAAGATTTAAGAAATAAAATAATTAATGTGTGTGTGTGTGTGTGTGTGTGTGTGTGTGTGTGTGTGTGTGTGTGTCCTGTTTCAGACAGCTGGGTGCTTGCGTATGGATTTCTAGGAAATGGGGAACCCGTGTTGTGTGATAGACAGACAGACTGGAGACACAAGGCTGAGAAATTGGCTGAAATCATGTCTAATGGTTGAAAAATAAAAACATTTTCACACAAGCTACAGTCTAGACCGACGCTGTTTCCCCTCAGGGTGTGACTTGCTAGTATTTAGCATTTACTGTAAGAATGTGTACCAAGTCTGACAGGAAGAAATAAGAAATTTGTTAACACACCAGGGCTGCACAATTCTCAATTCCCAAAACTCTTCATCATATCTTTGGTATTTTTGCAAACAAACTGCAAGATATCCATTCTTCTTGTACACCTCCATCTTCCATATTTTTATCAAAGTAGATCATGCTATATAACTTTATGCCTCATTTCTTTTTCCTTTTCCTTCTTACTGTTTAATATGTTTAATATTGTTTAATGTTTAATATTTTATATTTGCTGTAGTTTGCCACACTTAAGAATGTTATTGTACAAACTGTCACATATGACAAATAAACTTAAAAATGTAAAATATGAAGGGTTGCGTCTCACGTAAAGTAAAACTAGCATTATAGTGATCACGCTAAGTTTAGAACTAGCATCAGGCCCAGTAACAGTAGGGATGTACTGTACAGGATTGCACATGTAGTACAACATATCACATGTTCTGATTATAAAATTGAGCAAACACACACACACACACAAACAAAACATCTCCTGTGGAAGGTTTTTACATGCAGACAGATGTGAGGCACAAACCAGGACCATGATTGAGGGAATGCATTTGCAGTGTCCATTCATTTATTCATTCATTCATTTATTTATTCATTCATCCTTAGTACCTGCCTGCTCTGGGTCATGGTGTTTTATAAATAAGACCCTCAGTCTAACACTAATGGAATCCATGTACCCTATAATGTAAATAAATAATGTAAACATGCACTATATTACAACATGTTGTGATACCTGAATTTTCCACCCATTTGTGGTTCTTCACCAAACTGTCAACACACAATTGTATTTGACGTCTTTCAATGTTTTCAAATAAAATTTTGCATTCACTTAAACTCGGAGACCCAAAATCTGTTCCAGCATGACGATGCCCCTGTGCACAAAGCCAGCTCCATCAAGATCTCCTTTCTATTGGTTGGTGTGTAAGATCTTCTGCTATAGAGCTCTAACACTATGAACACCTTTGGGATCAATGTGAACACTGACTGCACCCCAGACCTTCTCACCTTCTCACCTACATCAGCACCTGACTTTACTAACACAGTTGTAGCTAAATGAATCTCCACAAATCTCCACAAAGTTTTGTGGAACATCATCCCAACAAATGGAGACTAAGTGTGGAATGGGGCGGTCGAAAACGAAGCGCATAGCAATCTATAGTCAGCTGTCCACATTTTATGTCTCAGTTTCCTAATTCCATCCACATCCTACATAATGCAGAAAAACGTACAGACCCGAGTGAAAGGATTTGTTCCTGCTGATACTGACTCTGACTCCAGGAACTAAAACCAGGATCGGAATGTCTAAGGATATTTTGGTGGTTTGGATTTTTTGTACACTACTAATATCTGCCAAAACAGAAAAGAAAACATTGTTTCCACAAAATCCCATAAATAATGTCTCTTTCAGGATGCAGCCTCAGCATTCTCCTACTGATATACCTACCATCTGTCTACCAGAGAGGCTAACCAGAAGGTGGAAAAAAAGCTCTGCCCCATCAAACTGAAACTGAAAGTATTTGTGATATTTACTCACGCTAATAAAGTGTGGAGGCAGTAAATTTTCTCAAGACTGTATTTTCCAGCAATAATCCTGTGGTCAGAAATGTGCTTATTAGGGAGATTGTGGAGGTGGAATTATGCCATGGTGATTATTAACACACAGACCTAAACACCCAAAGTCTGCTGCTAAGAGTACAAAATGTTCTATTCTCAGTGACCTGAGGAGGACAGAGGTTTGGATCCTCTGGTCATGGTACATCTGCATGTACAGATAGACCAGATCATGGGAGCGTAGTTATTTTTTGCAAAGTTTTATAAACCATGGCAAAGCTGAAGGTTGGTTAGGGGTTTAAGTGGAGAAAATAGCAGGTCCTGGTCCAATACTGGGAGGGACACGCACATTCTTGTGTTTCGTACTTTAATTTGTCCCTGGTAAAAATTAGCTTTTTTTCTTGTCACATTATATTACACAGATAGTTCAGGGCCTTGCTTAAGGGCCCAAGAGTGGCAGCTTGTTGATACTGGGGCTTGAACCCCCAACGTCCCGATTACCTTCTGAAATGAGAGCCTTTAAAATGTGGTAATAATTTAGTGTTTATACCATTGACCTTTGAATCATGAGTTTAAAATCCCAGCTGCACCAAGCTGCCACTCCTGGGCCCCTGAGCAAGGCCCTTCACCCCACAGCTCCTCAGCTGTATGAATGTGATAAATGTAGGTTGCTCTAGATAAGGGTGTCTGTAGGAGCTGAGCTTTACTATATAGCTTACTGTGTTTTGCTTGAACTTAACCCCTTGCGTTAACCACTTACTAGCGTGCTAACCTTGACATTCTGCTTTGGTCCTTTGGTCTACTTGTCTTCGGATCTGCACGATTCATCCCGATGTCCTATCTCAGGATGGGATTTTCTTCAATTTTCTTCAGTTATAAACCACTCTGTGCAGCTGGAGATGGTTCCACATGAAGTTCCAGAGCAACTCAAGAACTTGGAGGATGGATTTGGACTGTAAATAACATCACCAGTCTGCGAGATTGTTCTGTGTAAAGCTGCTTCAGGACAATGTCCATTATTAAAAGTGCTACACAAATAAAACTGAAGTGAATGAAATAGTTGTGAAAGAAGTCTTTTTAGTTACTCCTGTCCTAGTTTCTGAAACATACTTCATCTGCTCTTATGGGCAACAGATCCCTGAATCCACTTCATCCATCTGTGTGTGGAGTCTACGAATGTTTCTGAGAGTCTGAACGCTCAGCAGTGTTTATTAGGTTCAACAATTAAAAGTCACATGATGTAATTGTTCATACTTGTTTACATTCTTTCTCACTCCGTCACACCGGCTGCAGAGTATGTTCTCGTCTGGCTCGGTCTTTTCACCCCCGGATCCCAGGGAATTCGTCTACATGGGGAGTGTTTTTGAGGGAAGAGGAGGCACAAGTACACACACTACACACAAAAAAAATGGAAAGATGTTTCTACTGAAAATTCACCACTTTCTCTAAACATAGCTTGGATTTAATGAAAGTCAGACAGACCCTGAGAGCATGGACACATTAAAGCCATCTGTTTGGTATGTTAACACTTCCTCAGAGTTGGAGACTGATCCAGGCTGAGAACATGAAGTGACACACTTTTCATTAAGCTCAGTTTTTAACTACATACAGTAGGATTTTTTTAAATATACTGTATATATAAAGAATACGCTGCAAAACACAACAACTGTATACACACCGAACAGGCATAACATTATGACCACCTGCCTCATATTGTGTTGGTCTTAAAACAGTTCTGACCTGTCGATCTTCATCAGCATGAACTTCTTCAGCAGTTTGAGCTACAGGAGCTCGTCTGTTGGATTGGACCACATGGACCAGCCTTCACTCCTCACGTGCATCAATGATCCTCGTCCCCAACTACCCTTTCGCCGGTTCAACACCGTTCCTTCCTTGGAGCACTTTTGATAGATTCTGATCACTGCAGACCAGGAACATCCCACAAGAGTATTGCAGTATTGGAGATGCTCTGACTCAGAAGTCTAGACGCCACAATTTGTCAAACTCGCCCCTTAAACTCAAATCCTTACGCTCGCCCATTTTTTGCTTCTAACATCAACTTTGAGGACAAAAATGTTCACTTGCTGCCTGATAAATAAATCCACCCACTAACCAGCAACAGAGGGTTAAGGGCCTTGCTCAAGGGCCCAGCAGTGGCAGCTTGGGGTGGTGCTTGGATTTGAACCCATGGCCTGCTGATCAGAAGTCTAACAGCTTATTCACTGAGCGACCACTTCCCCATGTTCATAATGAACACTGGTCTGGAATAATTACGACATCCTTTAAAAAAAAAAACTGGTGGCACCAGTGAGGTTGGCTGCCGTCACAGCTGCTTTTCTTTTTACATATGACAGACGTCTGGTGTGTGTGTGTGTGTGTGTGTGTGTGTGTGTGTATATACACACCCCCATCCCTTTCTGCCCCTGAGCCTGGCCCTTAACCCCATATGAATGCGATCAGTGGGTGTGGTTCTGGATAAGGGTGTCTGATGAAATCCTGAATGTAACTGTAAAACCTCTGAGAGGGAACGTGAATAACGTTACGTCTTTTACAGGGTCACCTTGAAGTTCTTGAAGCTGATGTGATGAAAGAGGGGAAATGGGTGAGGATGTGGATTAGAGTGAATTTTGATAAACTGTGAGGACTAGATGTCTGGGACAGAGAATCTTCAGAACAGCAGGTGTTGAGGGGTGTATTCTAGTATGCAGGGCTTGGGGCTCCACAGAGCTTGAACCTCATTGGTGTGGAGCATATGTGGTGTGGTCATATGTCATATGACCATATGGGAAGAAAATCTCCTGTAGTACAAACTAGAGAAAAAGTTTATGCTGGTTCTGATAGAAAGGAGACGACCTGACCCTGTACATCACTTAAAGTTCCTACAGTAGGCATCAGATCTTCACCATGGAGCAGTGAACAATGTAGGCCTGGTCTGATGCTTTCATCATGTTTTCTTTTCCATCATGTGGATGACCTTGTGTGAAGTAATGGCACCAGGATGCACAAGGTGAAGAAAGTGAGCTGGGTGATGTTCTACAGGGGAACTTTTGGTCATAGTGTTTATCTGGATGTTCATTTTATGTTACATACCACCATCCTAAATGCTGTACCAGACCATCATACAGAGAAATAACCTTGATCTAAACATTAGGGTGGCTGGTAAGTGTTCTCCTGCAAATGGTACAAAAAATTTTTTCTCTTTAACCTCCCTTACCAGAAGAACTATGGAGCATATATGATATGCATCCACTCTTCTGGGAAGATGTTCTACTAGATTTTGTGGATGTTCTTTTAGCTACAAGGGTGTTGGAAAGTCAGGTACTGGGGAAACACACAAGTTTGCTACAGGAAGAATCACGTATGGCTGGAAAATTCATATGTCCCAATACTTTTGGGTAGAGAGTGTAAATATAAACTAGTAAACTATATATTAACTCGCTCTGGATGGAACTGGAACTGGATGTTACTATGGTTACAGGTGTTTATGAGCCGCACACTTATTTAGATTCAACTGACAAACACAAACTACCAACGCTCGGAACTTACAGCCAATCACAATCCACTTTCCACAGCTGAACTTCCAGCCAATCACAATCCACTATTCACCTCCACCGTTAGAGCGGCTGTAATGTTGCAGTGAAGCCACTGGGGGCAGCAGAGATCTCACCCTCCCCTGTGTGGGTAAATGTTTCAGGCCCAAAGGGTTTTAAAGTGTGTGTGTGTGTATATACACACCCCATCCCTTTCTGCCCCTGAGCCTGGCCCTTAACCCCATATGAATGCGATCAGTGGGTGTGGTTCTGGATAAGGGTGTCTGATGAAATCCTGAATGTAACTGTAAAACCTCTGAGAGGAACGTGAATAACGTTACGTCTTTTACAGGGTCACCTTGAAGTTCTTGAAGCTGATGTGATGAAAGAGGGGAAATGGGTGAGGATGTGGATTAGAGTGAATTTTGATAAACTGTGAGGACTAGATGTCTGGGACAGAGAATCTTCAGAACAGCAGGTGTTGAGGGGTGTATTCTAGTATGCAGGGCTTGGGGCTCCACAGAGCTTGAACCTCATTGGTGTGGAGCATATGTGGTGTGGTCATATGTCATATGACCATATGGGAAGAAAATCTCCTGTAGTACAAACTAGAGAAAAAGTTTATGCTGGTTCTGATAGAAAGGAGACGACCTGACCCTGTACATCACTTAAAGTTCCTACAGTAGGCATCAGATCTTCACCATGGAGCAGTGAACAATGTAGGCCTGGTCTGATGCTTTCATCATGTTTTCTTTTCCATCATGTGGATGACCTTGTGTGAAGTAATGGCACCAGGATGCACAAGGTGAAGAAAGTGAGCTGGGTGATGTTCTACAGGGGAACTTTTGGTCATAGTGTTTATCTGGATGTTCATTTTATGTTACATACCACCATCCTAAATGCTGTACCAGACCATCATACAGAGAAATAACCTTGATCTAAACATTAGGGTGGCTGGTAAGTGTTCTCCTGCAAATGGTACAAAAAAATTTTTCTCTTTAACCTCCCCTTACCAGAAGAACTATGGAGCATATATGATATGCAGACACCCTGTCTGGCACACAGACTCTCACCCTGACTTCCAGAGAAGTTAATCATTACACAACATGTGGATTTTTGTAGTGTAAGCACTGTCTGGAGACACATGGAGTGAGACAGACACACACAAAAAAATGGAAAGATGTTCTACTGAAAATTCACCACTTTCTCTAAACATAGCTTGGATTTAATGAAAGTCAGACAGACCCTGAGAGCATGGACACATTAAAGCCATCTGTTTGGTATGTTAACACTTCCTCAGAGTTGGAGACTGATCCAGGCTGAGAACATGAAGTGACACACTTTTCATTAAGCTCAGTTTTTAACTACATACAGTAGGATTTTTAAATATACTGTATATATAAAGAATACGCTGCAAAACACAACAACTGTATACACACCGAACAGGCATAACATTATGACCACCTGCCTCATATTGTGTTGGTCTTAAAACAGTTCTGACCTGTCGATCTTCATCAGCATGAACTTCTTCAGCAGTTTGAGCTACAGGAGCTCGTCTGTTGGATTGGACCACATGGACCAGCCTTCACTCCTCACGTGCATCAATGATCCTCGTCCCCAACTACCCTTTCGCCGGTTCAACACCGTTCCTTCCTTGGAGCACTTTTGATAGATTCTGATCACTGCAGACCAGGAACATCCCACAAGAGTATTGCAGTATTGGAGATGCTCTGACTCAGAAGTCTAGACGCCACAATTTGTCAAACTCGCCCCTTAAACTCAAATCCTTACGCTCGCCCATTTTTTGCTTCTAACATCAACTTTGAGGACAAAAATGTTCACTTGCTGCCTGATAAATAAATCCACCCACTAACCAGCAACAGAGGGTTAAGGGCCTTGCTCAAGGGCCCAGCAGTGGCAGCTTGGGGTGGTGCTTGGATTTGAACCCATGGCCTGCTGATCAGAAGTCTAACAGCTTATTCACTGAGCGACCACTTCCCCATGTTCATAATGAACACTGGTCTGGAATAATTACGACATCCTTTAAAAAAAAACTGGTGGCACCAGTGAGGTTGGCTGCCGTCACAGCTGCTTTTCTTTTACATATGACAGACGTCTGGTGTGTGTGTGTGTGTGCGTGTGCGTGTGTGTGTGTGTGCGTGTGCGTGTGTGTGTGTGTGTGTGTTTGTACTCATCTGTGGTGTGCAGTGTGATACAGATCTGAAAATGAAGGCTTGCACCACACACACACACACACACACACATGCACACACATGTACACACACACAGACAGTTGTTTTTCCTTTTTAGATTTCCTGTCTGCTGTCAGACTGTGACTCATTGCGTCAAACTTCTTCCTCGTTTTCTTTCGATTGTGTGAGTGTGTGTTGTGTGTGTGTGTGTGTGTGTGTGTTTGTACTCATCTGTGGTGTGCAGTGTGATACAGATCTGAAAATGAAGGCTTGCACCACACACACACACACACACACACACACACACATGCACACACATGTACACACACACAGACAGTTGTTTTTCCTTTTTTTTAGATTTCCTGTCTGCTGTCAGACTGTGACTCATTGCGTCAAACTTCTTCCTCGTTTTTCTTTCGATTGTGTGAGTGTGTGTTGTGTGTGTGTGTGTGTGTGTGTGTGTTGTGTACAGCAGTGGGGAGGAGGAGATAGATGAAGAATATAAGTGTTTAGATGGAGGTGGTGGTAATGGTTGAAGGTTGGAGATGTTTGCTGATGAGTGGAGAAGAGCGTTAATGGAGCGAGCTGGTGTATCAGTGTGGAGCGGCGTTCTTCTGCTCGTCTCCACTTCCTTTTACTCAGGCCTTCACGGTGAGTAACACACACTTCCTTTAACGGTACACCATAAATACCTAATATACTCTACACACACACACACACACACACACACACACACACACCTTTACAGATTACACATCATCCACTATAATGTAGACCAGTCTAATTAAATTCTATGCTAACAGTAAAAATACTCGATTCTGATTGGTCAGTTGGTTCGGATGGTTGTTGTTTGTTTGTTTGTTTTTTATATGAAGATACACTCAAATAAGATTGGAATGTGTTTGTTTTTTTAAACATTGTTTAACATTTAAAGTTTCCACATTTAGTCTCCAAGTGCTGTTATAATGAGCTCCACTCTTCTGGGAAGATGTTCCACTAGATTTTGTGGAGATTCATTCAGTTACAAGTGTGTTAGTAAAGTCAGGTACTGGTGTAGGTGAGAAGTTGAGGAGGTTCCTGGGCTGCAGTCAGTGAGCTCTATATAGCAGGAGATCTTCCACACACTTGTAACCCATGATAGATAGATAGATAGATAGATAGATAGATAGATAGATAGATAGATAGATGGATGGATGGATGGATGGATGGATGGATGGATGGATGGATGGATGTCATTGTATAATACAGGTACAGAACAAACACATGCAGTTTAGCATCTACCAGAAGTGTAAATATCAGCAATTGTGCAAACTGACAAGTGCAGATAAATATGTAAATATATGTAGGACAAATAAAGACTTAGTTTAGAATATTAGTTATTAGTTATATAAGTGTAGGATGAGTATAAGGCAGGATGAGTAGAGTTGATGTAATGAGTAATGAGTAGAGCTCAGATGTAGAGTAACTACACTGTTATAGAGTGATAGAGTGTTATATCAGTGATCCGACAGTATGCTAGTGTTGGAGATGGTAGATGGAAAAAACCTGGGCCTGAACCATCTGGTTCTGGTGTGTATGTTCCTGTATCTGCTTCTGGATGAAGGTTGAGAAAAATTCAGATGTTCATGGAGCTGGCTTTGGCACAGGGGCAGTATCATGCTGGAACAGGTTTGGGTCTCCTAGTTCAAGTGATTGGAACATTTCATCCAAAGCATCTGAAGACGTTCGATACAATTGTGTGAGAAAGAGCCACGGATGGCTGAAGTCCTTCCTAGACTTTTTAATAAACTTCTTCTCCAGTGGTCTCATTGTTTATGTTCCTGTGAATGAGCTGTTGCTATGGAAACATATAAGAACTAATCTACAGCTTCTGATTAATCTTTATATCCTATTATATGTTTATGTTCAGTACTGTGTGTGTGTGTGTGTGTGTGTGTGTGTGTGTGTGTGTGTGTGTGTGTGTGTGTGTGTTCTTCAGCAAGCCCTGCATCAACTCAGCGTTCGTTTGTTCTGAATAAATTGTGTAAGTTCTGTGATGTGAGAGTGAGTGAGTGTAACAACTCCCAGCCTCACTGCAGCTCTCACTGTCACATCACCGCCATCTGTGAGAGGGGACGAGGTGTGTGTTAGTGCATGGTACGTACACACACACACACACACACACACACACACACACACACACACACACACACACAAACACACACACACAAAACCTACAGATACAGTATACCACACACATACTCATAGACACACACACACACACACACACACACACACACACACACACACACACACACACACACACACACACACACAAACCTACAGATACAGTATACCACACATACTCATAGACACACACACACACACACACACACACACACACACACAAAACCTACAGATACAGTATACACACATACTCATAGACACACACACACACACACACACACACACACACACAACCTACAGATACAGTATACACACATACTCATAGACAGACACACACACACACACACACACACACACACACAAAACCTACAGATACAGTATACCACACATACTCATAGACACACACACACACACACACACACACACACAAACCTACAGATACAGTATACACACATACTCAGACACACACACACACACAAAACCTACAGATACAGTATACCACACACATACTCATAGACACACACACACACACACACACACACACAAAACCTACAGATACAGTATACCGCACACATACTCAGACACACACACACACACACAAAACCTACAGATACAGTATACCGCACACATACTCAGACACACACACACACACACACACACACACACAAAACCTACAGATACAGTATACCGCACACATACTCATAGACACACACACACACACACACACACACAAAACCTACAGATACAGTATACGCACACATACTCAGACACACACACACACACACAAAACCTACATCTATATACCACACACATACTCATAGACACACACACACACACACACACACACACACACACACACACACACACACACACACACACACACACACACACACACACACACAAACCTACAGATACAGTATGCCGCACAAATACTCATAGATTTATGTAAAAACATTTTTATGACGACGATTCCTCAGGCACAGACAGGGGGAGAACGTAACCGTGGAGACGATGTGTCATGACCCGTCTGTGCCGTTTCATGGTGTGAAGCTGGAGGACTTCAGCAGCAGCGAGTGTGTGATGAAGCGTTACCCACAACTCGGCCCAGACTTCTACATCTGCTCCTGCAGCACTGAGGAGTGTAATGACAAGCTCATCTTCTCCACAGGTAACCTCCACTGAGAGCCCACACCCAACCCAGCTCAACTTCTACACTGCAGCACGAAGGTGTTTTTCCTCCACACAATAAATTCTATTTTCCTTTTTGTTCTGAATCAGAGCCGTCTCTGAAACCTCCTCCCTCAGTGCTGCCCATCGTCCTCTTCATCCTGGTTCCTCTGGCTGTGCTGGTCCTGGTGCTCCTCTCCATGATTTACTTGTGCTACGCCCACAAGTTTTACTCATCCAAACTGAAGGCTGAAGACTTCAGTGACACGCGTTCCATCCTCACCATCAAGCATCAACATTCGGACAGCGTCTCCAATTGGCTCAATCACAACACCGAACTTCTGCCCCTCCATCTGAATGAGATGGTGGGAAAAGGACGCTTCGCTGAAGTGCACCGCGCCCAACTCAGCCAGAAGAGCGAGAACGGGGTGTTTCAAACGGTCGCTGTAAAAATCTTCCATTTGGAGGAGTTCCTGTCCTGGAGAACAGAGCGGGAGATCTTCCTGGACGCAGAGCTCTGTCACGAGAACATCGTCCACTTCCTGGCGGCAGAGAAGCGCATGGTGGAGAGGCAGCTGTGGCTGATCACGGCTTATTACCCTCGAGGAAACCTGCGAGACTTCCTCAGGGAACATCAGCTGGAGTGGGCAGAGCTCTGTAAGATGGGTGGAGACGTGGCAAGGGGTGTGGCTCACCTGCACAGTGACTGCACCGCAGTGGGTGGAGTCAAAGCACCGATCGCTCACCGAGACCTGAAGAGCGACAATGTGCTGGTGAAGGACGACCTGAGCTGCTGCATCTGCGACTTCGGCCTCAGCATCCGACTCGACCACAACATGAGCACTGAGGAGCTCGCTAACAGAGGACAGGTGAGACAACACATACACACACACACACACACACACACACACACACACACACACACACGTGTGCACACACTCACATATGCAGTCATACACAATTATTATGTGGATGATGTAAATGTTGTGAAGGATGTGAATGGTGTGGATGTTGTGGATGATGTGGATAGTGTGGGTGATGGTGATGGTGTGGATGGTGTGAATAGTGAAGATGGTGTAAATGGTGAAGAGGGTGTAGATTATGTAAATGGTATGGCTGTTGTGAATGGTGTAGATGTTGTGGATGATGTGGATAGTGTAGATGTTGTGGATAGTGTGGGTGATGGATAGTGTAGATGTTGTGGATAGTGTAGATGTTGTGGATAGTGTGGTGATGTGGATAGTGTGGGTGATGTGGATAGTGTAGATGTTGTGGATAGTGTAGATGATGTGGATAGTGTAGATGTTGTGGATAGTGTGGTGATGTGGATAGTGTGATGATGTGGATAGTGTAGATGATGTGGATAGTGTAGATGTTGTGGATAGTGTGGGTGATGTGGATAGTGTGGATGATGTGGATGATGTGGATATTGTAGATGATGTGGATAGTGTGGGTGATGTGGATAGTGTAGATGTTGTGGATAGTGTAGATGATGTGGATAGTGTAGATGATGTGGATAGTGTAGATGTTGGGGATAGTGTAAATGTTGGGGATGATGTGGATGATGTGATAGTGTAGATGATGTGGATAGTGTAGATGATGTGGATAGTGTAGATGTTGTGGATAGTGTAGATGTTGTGGATAGTGTGGGTGATGTGGATAGTTTGGGTGATGTGGATAGTGTAGATGATGTGGATAGTGTAGATGATGTGGATAGTGTAGATGTTGTGGATAGTGTGGGTGATGTGGATAGTGTAGATGATGTGGATAGTGTAGATGATGTGGATAGTGTAGATGATGTGGATAGTGTGGTGATGTGGATAGTGTGGGTGATGTGGATAGTGTAGATGTTGTGGATAGTGTAGATGTTGTGGATAGTGTAGATGATGTGGATAGTGTAGATGATGTGGATAGTGTAGATGATGTGGATAGTGTGGGTGATGTGGATAGTGTGGGTGATGTGGATAGTGTAGATGTTGTGGATAGTGTAGATGATGTGGATAGTGTGGGTGATGTGGATAGTGTGGGTGATGTGGATAGTGTAGATGTTGTGGATAGTGTAGATGATGTGGATAGTGTAGATGTTGTGGATAGTGTGGATGATGTGGATGATGTGGATAGTGTAGATGTTGTGGATAGTGTGGGTGATGGATAGTGTAGATGTGGATAGTGTGATGATGTGGATAGTGTGTGATGTGGATAGTGTGTGATGTGGATAGTGTGATGTGGATAGTGTAGATGTTGTGGATAGTGTAGATGATGTGGATAGTGTAGATGTTGTGGATGATGTGGATATTGTAGATGATGTGGATAGTGTGGGTGATGTGGATAGTGTAGATGTTGTGGATAGTGTAGATGATGTGGATAGTGTGGATGATGGATAGTGTAGATGTTGGGGATAGTGTAAATGTTGGGGATGATGTGGATGATGTGATAGTGTAGATGATGTGGATAGTGTAGATGATGTGGATAGTGTAGATGTTGTGGATAGTGTGGGTGATGGATAGTGTAGATGATGTGGATAGTGTAGATGATGTGGATAGTGTAGATGTTGTGGATAGTGTAGATGTTGTGGATAGTGTGGGTGATGTGGATAGTTTGGGTGATGTGGATAGTGTAGATGATGTGGATAGTGTAGATGATGTGGATAGTGTAGATGTTGTGGATAGTGTGGGTGATGTGGATAGTGTAGATGTTGTGGATAGTGTAGATGTTGTGGATGATGTGGATAGTGTAGATGTTGTGGATAGTGAAGATGATGTGGATAGTGTAGATGTTGTGGATAGTGTGGATGATGGATAGTGTAGATGTTGTGGATAGTGTGGATGATGGATAGTGTGGGTGATGGATAGTGTAGATGTTGTGGATAGTGTAGATGATGGATAGTGTAGATGTTGTGGATAGTGTGGGTGATGTGGATAGTGTAGATGATGTGGATAGTGTGGATGATGTGGATGATGTGGATGATGTGGATAGTGTAGATGATGTGGATAGTGTGGGTGATGTGGATAGTGTAGATGTTGTGGATAGTGTAGATGATGTGGATAGTGTAGATGATGGATAGTGTAGATGTTGTGGATAGTGTAGATGTTGTGGATGATGTGGATGATGTGATAGTGTAGATGATGGATAGTGTAGATGATGTGGATAGTGTAGATGATGTGGATAGTGTAGATGTTGTGGATAGTGTGGGTGATGTGATAGTGTGGGTGATGTGGATAGTGTAGATGATGTGGATAGTGTAGATGATGTGGATAGTGTAGATGATGTGGATAGTGTGGGTGATGTGGATAGTGTGGGTGATGTGGATAGTGTAGATGTTGTGGATAGTGTAGATGTTGTGGATAGTGTGGGTGATGTGATAGTGTGGGTGATGTGGATAGTGTAGATGTTGTGGATAGTGAAGATGATGTGGATAGTGTAGATGTTGTGGATAGTGTGGGTGATGGATAGTGTGGATGATGTGGATAGTGTGGATGATGTGGATAGT
Organism: Silurus meridionalis; assembly: GCF_014805685.1. Lineage (NCBI taxonomy): Eukaryota > Metazoa > Chordata > Actinopteri > Siluriformes > Siluridae > Silurus > Silurus meridionalis. Next base: position 27,062,032 of record NC_060893.1, on the reverse strand, counting down.
GTAGATGTTGTGGATAGTGTGGGTGATGTGGATAGTGTGGGTAATGTGGATAGTGTAGATGTTGTGGATAGTGTGGGTGATGGATAGTGTAGATGTTGTGGATAGTGTGGGTGATGTGGATAGTGGGTGATGTGGATGGTGTGGATGATGTGGATAGTGTAGATGATGTGATAGTGTAGATGTTGTGGATAGTGTGGATGATGTGGATAGTGTGGGTGATGTGGATAGTGTAGATGTTGTGGATAGTGTAGATGTTGTGGATAGTGTGGTGATGTGGATAGTGTGATGATGTGGATAGTGTAGATGTTGTGGATAGTGTGATGTGGATAGTGTAGATGATGTGATAGTGTAGATGATGGATAGTGTAGATGATGTGGATAGTGTAGATGTGGATAGTGTGGGTGATGTGGATAGTGTGGATGATGTGGATAGTGTAGATGATGTGGATAGTGTAGATGTTGTGGATAGTGTGGGTGATGTGATAGTGTAGATGATGTGGATAGTGTAGATGTTGTGGATAGTGTGGGTGATGGATAGTGTGGGTGATGGATAGTGTAGATGATGTGGATAGTAGATGATGTGGATAGTGTAGATGATGTGGATAGTGTAGATGTGGATAGTGTGGATGATGGATAGTGTAGATGATGTGGATAGTGTGGTGATGTGGATAGTGTAGATGTTGTGGATAGTGTAGATGTTGTGATAGTGTGGGTGATGTGGATAGTGTAGATGATGGATAGTGTAGATGATGTGGATAGTGTGGGTGATGTGGATAGTGTAGATGTTGTGGATAGTGTAGATGTTGTGGATAGTGTGGGTGATGTGGATAGTGTGGATGATGTGGATAGTGTAGATGATGTGATAGTGTAGATGATGGATAGTGTGGGTGATGGATAGTGTAGATGATGTGGATAGTGTGGGTGATGGATAGTGTAGATGATGTGGATAGTGTGATGTGGATAGTGTGGATGATGGATAGTGTAGATGATGTGGATAGTGTGATGTGGATAGTGTAGATGTTGTGGATAGTGTGGGTGATGTGGATAGTGTGGATGATGTGGATAGTGTGGATGATGTGGATAGTGTAGATGATGTGGATAGTGTGGGTGATGTGGATAGTGTAGATGATGTGGATAGTGTAGATGATGTGGATAGTGTGGATGATGTGGATAGTGTAGATGATGTGGATAGTGTGGGTGATGTGGATAGTGTGATGTGGATAGTGTAGATGTTGTGGATGATGTGGATAGTGTGGGTGATGTGGATAGTGTAGATGTTGTGGATAGTGTGGGTGATGTGGATAGTGTAGATGATGTGGATAGTGTAGATGATGTGGATAGTGTAGATGTTGTGGATGATGTGGATAGTGTAGATGTTGTGGATAGTGTGGGTGATGTGGATAGTGTGGATGATGGATAGTGTAGATGATGTGGATAGTGTGGTGATGTGGATAGTGTAGATGATGTGGATAGTGTAGATGTTGTGGATAGTGTAGATGTTGTGGATAGTGTGGGTGATGGATAGTGTGGATGATGTGGATAGTGTAGATGATGTGGATAGTGTGGGTGATGTGGATAGTGTAGATGTTGTGGATAGTGTAGATGTTGTGGATAGTGTGGGTGATGTGGATAGTGTGGATGATGTGGATAGTGTAGATGATGTGGATAGTGTGGGTGATGTGGATAGTGTAGATGTTGTGGATAGTGTAGATGATGTGGATAGTGTGGATGATGTGGATAGTGTAGATGATGTGGATAGTGTAGATGTTGTGGATAGTGTGGGTGATGTGGATAGTGTTGGTGATGTGGATGGTGTGGATGATGTGGATAGTGTGAATGGTGAAGAGGGTGTAGATTATGTGAATGGTATGGCTGTTGTGAATGGTGTAGATGTTGTGGATGATGTGGATGATATGGATAGTGTGGATGATTCGGATAATGTTTATGATGTGTACGCCTGTACTCAGGTGGGCACAGCGAGATACATGGCCCCCGAGCTGCTGGAGTCCAGACTGAACCTGGAGAACATAGAGTCCTTCAAGCAGGCAGATGTTTACTCCATGGCTCTGGTGCTGTGGGAGATCACGTCCAGGTGCACTGCCACTGGAGGTAAAATTTGCAAAAGTTTTCCTCATGTACCTCTTTTATAGACTGTTTTTCTTTCTTTTTTCTGTTCTTTCTTATTTTATTTTTCAGCCAAAAATTGAAAGGAAGAGAGAACATTTTATTAAAGTTCTTTCTTCATGTAACAGTGCAGTACAAAATGCCAGTTGCTTATGAAACCATCTGCAGCACAGATACACTTCCTGTAGGTTCACCTCCACTTCCTGTACACTGTGCTAATACTCTCTCTCAGTGTGAACCCTGGAATTTTAGTTTTTAGTTTTCAATTAGATCTTTTCATTATCAGAAATTTAATTATAATTTTCACTCAATGGCCAAAGGTTTGTCTGTGGACTCCTGACTATAACCCTAGATAGTGTATATACTTCTGTGAATGTTTGTGGTGTTTGAGAGACACATTCATGTTCCCTTTTTTTATATTCAACAAACTTGGTAATGTAACGTTATGAAGGTTCACTTTGACCAAAGGAATTTATAAAATGTCCAGATGTTCCACTTTATTTTTATTGAAAATCCTCCCTTATCATGTAGAACAGCTTCACACTCTCAGCATCAGCTAAAATACTTGTTGTCCCTAAAACTCTCCAAAGATGTTCTTCATCATGTTCTTGTGATGCAGTTCATCCCAGTGCAGTTCAGTAGGATTTAGGTGTTGTGACTGGGCAGGTGGTTCCATGATTGAAATCACTCCGATGTCTGTCTGCTCTCTAAATAACACTTACAGAACTCAGACGTCTTCGGCTCATCGTCCTTGTTGTATGGTGAAGTTCAGTTCCAATGAGCCGCAGTCCCGACGGAACTGCATGGTGATGAAGTGTGGAATAGGAGTCATGTTGGTTTAGGATCCATTTCACTTTCTGTAATCTTCTTTGATCCAAAACAACCCCAAACCATTAGCCTTCTACCTCCATGTGTGAGTGTGGGGGTGAAGGAGTCTGTTCTTCTTCCCCCCACCTTCTCTCCTATTCTCCTTCATACACACGTTCTGTGTCTCATTTGGTCTCCACAGAACTTTCTTTTACTCATTTAGTGTCCACATTAAAGTTCTTAAAATAACCTGAAACCTGAGAGAGAACCCAGGGTCGAAGGGCACCACATTAACACCAGGCTAATGCTAATATGCTAATAACTTGACAGAGCCCAGTACAATGTTCAGGTGTTTATATCTACACTCTGTCCATGATGGCGTGGTTAGCATCCGAGATCAGATTAGCACTGCACAAAAATCAACACAGAGATCTAAATGGATTGATTCCCAAAATCACATAAATAATGTGTGTGATGCTTAGCTTAGCTTAGCATGTGATTAGCTAGGTAATATTGGATATAGAACTCTTCCAGAATTAAAGATTTCAAATTTACCTAATATCTACTAGTGTCACATGGCTTATTTTGTGACTGCTAGTTCTTAGCACGCTAGCTAGTTTATCAGATGTTTTGCTAGCTGCATCGTTCGTTCTGTGATAGACTTTGGAGATTGGAGCTTATAGACTATGGACACTAGTTTGATGCATTTAGCCAATGCTAATCAAGTGTGTGTGTGTGTGTGTGTGTGTGTGTGTGTGTGTGTGTGTGTGTGTAGAGGTGAGAGAGTATGAGCCACCATTCGGAAAGTTGAACCAGCCTTGTATCGAGAGCATGAAGGACATGGTGATCAGAGACAGAGAGAGACCTGAGATCCTGCACAGCTGGAGGACACACCCTGTAAGCTAAGCTACCATGCTAAAGACATCCTAGACGTTTCGTACAACTCATGTGATGTCGTATAGTTCAAGCTGGAGACAAAAACTGTGAATTTCTATATAATGTCACGTAACAAGCTAATTTCACCGTCATATTTTTGTGTGTGTGTGTGTGTGTGTGTGTGTGTGTGTGTGTGTTCCAGGGTGTGAGTTTGGTGTGTGAGATGATTGAGGAATGTTGGGATCAGGATCCTGAGGCTCGGCTGACGGCTGCATGCATATCTGAGAGATTTAGTGAGTTCAGCGATACCACTTTCCTCTGCAGCGATTCCACGCACGAGGATAAAATGGCCGACACCCCAGAGAGGGGGTGGAGCTAGTCAGCTTCCATCTCTGATAGACGGAGTTGGACAGATTTCTATATACAGGCTTTCACTTTAATAATATAACATGTATAATCCAGCAGTGTTATTACTCTCGCCATTCCTGTACTGTGAATCGTCATTATATATCACATAAAGCTCCTTGACCAATCATGGCTCAGCATTCATTCTGTTCCCAGCTCACGGAAATCCCACACTCACCAGTTTCTATATAAATACATGACATGGCCAGCTAGATTTGTTGATAGTAATTAAATGTTAGCTAGTTTCATTTTTGTACAAACTACCCAAGCTTTGTTTAAATAAATTACAAGGTACCTGGTTTTTATTTGGGAAATTTTTAAGTTAGTTGTTCAAGACAAAATAGAGGCTTCATTACAGCAGAGTGAAATTCTTTCTTTACATCTCCCAGCTTTTAAGAAGTTCAGGGTCCACCATGATACAGTGCCCCAGAAAAAGAGGAGGGAAGTAATGAAGTACTTTGTTACTGTAATCAAGTAGATTTCTCTGGTACCAGTTCTTTTATTTATCTTTTATTGTATCTTTTTTTTTTCAGACAACTTTCTACTTCCACTCATTACATTTTTACACAAATATCTGTTCTTTCTACATCTTACATTCTAAAAACAGACTCGTTACTTTAGTTCAAATTTATTTGGTATCAATATTTTTTCTTCTCATTGCGCCGTTTTCAGCACAACAACCTGTTTCTTGTCATCTCCTGTCTCTCACACCACAGACGTAGACTAATTTCTGAAGATCACAGTGAGCAGGCAGAAGGCAGTAAGAAGTCTGGGGTTAACGTGGATGAGACAGAGGGAGTCAGTGATGAGAACAGACACATTCCTGATCATCATCATCTTTTCTCTGCTTGTGTAGTACAGGTGCATCTCAATAAATTAGATTTTTAATCTAATGTCATTAAAAAGTTCATTTATTTCAGTGATTCAACTCAAATTGTGAAACTCGTGTATTAAATAAATTCAATGCACACAGACTGAAGTTCTTTTAGTCTTTGGTTCTTTTTTTTGTGATGATTTTGACTCACATTTAACAAAAATCCACCAATTCACATCTCAACAAATAAAAATACTTCATGAGACCAATAAGTCAAGTCAAGTCAAGTCAAGTTTATTTGTATAGCGCTTTTCACAACAGACATTGTCTCAAAGCAGCTTTACACAAATCAACAGTGATGGTGAATGGTGTGAATTTGTCCCTGATGAGCAAGCCGTGGCGACTGTGGCAAGGAAAAACTCCCTTAGATGTTATGAGGAAGAAACCTTGAGAGGAACCAGACTCAAAAGGGGAACCCATCCTCATCTGGGTGACATCAAGAGTTTGATCATAAATCTTTCAACAATACAGAACACTGGAGAGTGAGAACTAACATGATTACTGGAGTATAAGATTATAAGTAATGTTCTTTCTGCAGTCTTAAACAGTCTATATGGTTAGTAGCTCCGAGTTTTATAAGCTCAGCATTTGTGATCACCACAGATCCAGCATCAGCTTCTCCATGCCAGAGCCTTTAAACACTCCAGGAGGTCCAATGTCAAAACTCCACACATGTAGCGGGATCCAAATGGCACTGGTACGTCTCTAGATGGTTCAGGATGTTTGTGAGTTCGGCATCTACTTCTTTAAAGGTCCGTAATCATCACGAGGTGGGAGGTGACTGGAGCTGGAGCAACCTCAGGATGCCTCGGGATGGGGAGAGAAAGAGAAGCAGTGGAGAGGAATTAGCGTAGCTGCTGTTCATGATATTAACAGCACAAGTTGATAATGTGCATGTGATCAGATGTTCTGGAGCACAAGGTTATGATGTGATGTGTGTTATGTGTAGGCTTTGCTAAAAAGATACGTCTTTAATCTACACTTAAACTGGGTGAGTGTGTCTGAGCCCCGAACACTGTCAGGAAGACTATTCCAGAGTTTAGGAGCTAAATGTGAAAATGCTCTACCACCTTTAGTGGACTTTGCTATTCTAGGAACTACTAGAAGCCCAGAGTTTTGAGATCTCAGGAGCGTGGCGGATTGTAGCGTGTTAAAAGACTGGATAGATACACGGGAGCCAAACCATTTAGTGCTTTATAAGTGAGAAGTAATAGTTTGTAGTCTATTCGAAACTTAACAGGAAGCCAATGTAGGGACGATAAGATCGGGGTTATGTGATCATATTTTTTTGACCTTGTAAGAACTCTGGCTGCTGCATTCTGGACTAACTGAAGCTTGTTTATTAATGAAGCAGGACATCCACCTAGTAACGCATTACAGTAGTCTATTCTGGAGGTCATAAGCATGGACGAGCTTCTCTGCATCGGATATAGACAACATATTTCTTAGCTTAGAAATATTTCTAAGGTGAAAGAAGGCTGTTTTGTAACCTGATTGATGTGATTTTTGAAAGACAAGTCGCTGTCTAAAATAACACCCAGGTCTTTTACCGTTGAACTAGTGGTTACAGAACATCCGTCTAAATGCAGGTTGAGATGCTGGGCGTCTGTATACCAGTTTTGGGCGATGAGCAAAATCTCAGTCTTATCAGAATTTAAAAGTAGAAAGTTATGGGTCATCCAATCTCTTAGTTCCTTAACACACTCAGTCATCCGGGTTAATTGAGCTGTATCGCCTGGTTTAGATGAAATATATAGCTGAGTATCATCAGCATAACAATGGAAGCTAATTCCATGCCTTCTAATAATATTTCCTAACGGAAGCATGTATATTGTGAAGAGCAGGGTCCTAGAACTGAACCTTGCACGCCATAATTTACTTGCATTAGCCTGGATAGCTCTCCATTCAAATCTACGAAATGGTAACGATCGGACAGGTAGGATTTAAACCAGCTTAATGCCTGTCCCTGAATGCCGATGTAATTTTGTAAGCGATCTAGGAGGAGATCATGGTCTATAGTGTCGAATGCAGCACTAAGATCTAGTAAAACCAACAGCGAGATGAAGCCTTGGTCTGAAGCTAAAAACAGGTCATTAGTTATTTTAACTAGAGCAGTTTCTGTGCTATGATGGGGCCTAAAACCTGACTGAAATTCTTCAAAGATATTGTTCTCTTGCAGGTAGGAACATAACTGTGCAGCGACAATCTTTTCTAAAATCTTAGACATAAATGGGAGATTTGAAATTGGTCTGTAATTTGATAACGTGTTTGGATCCAGATTAGGTTTTTAATGAGGGGCTTAATAACTGCTAACTTGAGGGATTTAGGACGTGACCTAAAGATAGTGAGGAGTTAATAATATTTAGAAGAGGTTCACCAGTTGTATATAACACTTCCTTCAGTAATTTAGTAGGAATTGGATCTAACTGACATGTTGTCGATTTAGCTTTGGCAATAACATTATACAGCTCTTCCTGTCCTATACATGTAAAACAGTGGAGTTGTGGAGTTGAAGGTAACACTGTCTCAGGAGATGCTGTAAGAGGTTGAACTGCCACAATTGTTTTTCTAATGTTATCTATTTTTTCAGTGAAGAAAATCATAAAGTCCTCACTACTAAACTGTGATGGAACACAATTTTCAGAGCCCTGATTTGTAGTTAGTTTAGCTACTGTACTGAAAAGGAACCTGGGATTGTTTTGTTGTTTTCTATAAGTTTGCTCAGGTGTTCAGCTCTAGCAGCTTTTAGCGCCGTCTGTAGCTGAGCATACTGTCTTTATACGCGATTCTAAATACCTCCAATTTAGTTTTCCTCCATTTTCTCTCCAGATTACGTGCTGTTCTCTTGAGGGCATGTGTATGACTATTATACCAAGATGCAGGTGCTTGGTCTCTAACCTTTTTAACCGGATAGGGCAACGGTGTCTAATGTGCTAGTGAGGATAAGGTCTATGTTCTTAGTTATCTCATCAAGATTAATAGTAGTTATGGGTTTAGTGAGAAATTGAGATAAATCAGGCAGGTTATTTACGAATCTGTCCTTAGTGGTTGGAACAATAGTCCTACCAGGTCGATAACGTGGTGCAACACGGCTAATCTGCTCTACCGGTAGTGTGTACAGTATGAGGTAATGGTCTGTGATGTCATCACTCTGAGGTAAAATATCTATATCAGTGACGTCTGCTCCGTGGGATATTATTAAGTCTAGTGTGTGGTTAAAGCGATGAGTTGGTCTGGTGACGTTTTGTTTAACCCCAAAAGAGTTTAATAAGTCAACAAATGATAATCCTAGAGCATCGTTTACATCATCTACATGAATATTAAAATCTCCTACAAGCAGCACTTTATCAAAATTGATCAAGAGATCTGATAGAAAACAAGCAAACTCTTGAAGAAAATCAGCGTAGGGTCCTGGGGGTCTGTACACGGTGACCAGAGCGAGTTTACTATGTATGTCCGAAAGTACAACTTTAAGAACGAGCACTTCAAATGATTTAAAGCTGAATCCTAACATCTGACTAACATTAAGAGAAGCAGTATAAATGGTTCCTACACCCCCACGACCAGTCTGACGGGCTCATGCTTATAAACATATCCTGACGGTGTCGACTCGTTTAGACCCATATAATCACCTGGTTTAATCCAGGTCTCAGTGAGACAGAGTGCATCGAGATTATTCTCTGTGATCATCTCATTTATAATCAGTGCTTTGGGTGCAAGTGATCTAATGTTTAAAAGACCAAACTTTAAAACTTTTTGGTGTTTGTTTATCTGGCATTTTTCAGTTTTAACTTCAATGAGATTGTTTCTGGATCTTGTGTATTTACTTCTTGGTTTTGCTACATGAGGGATAGATACGGTTTCTATAAACTGGGCTGTGTGTGAACTTGTAACTATTTGGTCTGTTGTATGCGTGTTCTCATTGTCGAAGATTTCCTGATGTCTTACCAGTCAGATGGTGTGAAGTATCCTAAGAAAACATTTTGAGTGAATTGTTGGTCTTCTAGAGAGTCTGTTTATTTACTGTATCTGTATTCAATACTTGGTCGAGGCTCCTTTTGCTTTAATTACTGCCTCAATTGGGCGTGGCATGGAGGAGACCAGACCGTGGCATGGAGGAGATCAGACTGTGGCATATAGGTGATCATACTGTGGCATGGAGGAGATCAGTCTGTGGCATGGAGGAGATCAGAATGTGGCATGGAGGAGATCAGACTGTGGCATGTAGGTGATCAGACTGTGGCATGGAGGCGATCAGTCTGTGGCATGAAGGAGATCAGACTGTGGCATGGAGGAGATCAGTCTGTGGCATGGAGGAGATCAGACTGTGGCCTGTAGGTGATCAGACTGTGGCATGGAGGAGATCAGTCTGCGGCATGAAGGAGATCAGACTGTGGCATAAAGGAGATCAGACTATGGCACTGCTGAGGTGGTATGGAAGCACAGGTTTCTTTGACAGTGGCCTTCAGCTCATCTGCATTTTTTGGTCTCTTGTTTCTCATGTTCTGCTTGACAATACACCAGAGATTCTCTATGGGGTTCAGGTCTGGTGAGTTTGCTTCAGTCAAGCACACCAACACCATGATCATTTAACCAACTTCTGGTGCTTCTGGCTTGTGGGCAGGTGCCAGATCCTGCTGGAAAATGAAATCAACATCTCCATAAAGCTGGTCAGCAGAGGGAGGCATGAAGTGCTCTAAAACTTCTTGGTAAACAGGTGCAGTGACTTTGGTTTTCAAAAACAGAGTGGACCAACACCAGCAGATGACATTGCACCTCAAATCATCACAGACTGTGGAAACTTAACACTGGACTTCAAGCAGCGTGGGCTATGAGCTTCTCCACCCTCCTCCAGACTCTAGGACCTTGGTTTCCAAATGAAATACAAAACTTGCTCTCATCTGAAAAGATGACTTTGGACCACTGGGCAACAGCCCAGTTCTTCTTCTTTTTAGCCCAGGTAAGACCCCTCTGAATTTGTCTGTGGTTCAATTGTCTGTGGTCCCTTGTAGAATTCAAGGGTTGTACTTATACAGTGGAACCCGGTTATGTCGATGTCCTAGGGGGTCGCCAAAAAGCATCGAGGTAACCGATGATCGAGATAAACGAAAATCAAAATGGCGGCAATATATTAACGTGGTTGAAATGTCTTTATGTACATGATGTGCGTTAATAAATGAGAATGTGCATGCAGGTGTTTTTGAAGGGTTTTTTACACAACAGCGTTGCCGCGATTTGTTTGATGAAGGCATGCTATAAAAATACATACAGTACATGTTTATCTGTCAGGAATCCACCTGCCACGCCCCCTTCGGCCCCCTTCAGCGTGTCAGGTGCTTTCTCGGCCGCTTTCTCAGAAGCTCCCGGGGCTTCATTCGCGCACATATGGAGCTCGTTTATCATCATCACCAGCTCCTATTTAAACTTCCACACTCTCACTGTCCGTTATTGTTGGTATATGTTGGTTCACGGCGGTCGTTGTTATCGCGCATGCGTATCCCGGTACGTGTCTTCCCACCGGCACTCTCTCAACGGCTGCTCTTTTCTTCCCAAAGCGCGCATGATTTCCCACGTTCGCGCCGCTCCTACCAAGCGGCTTCGCCTCCGTTTATCGCATAACATTTAACAACAAAAGGCATATGTGCACTGACTAACAGCAGAGATTCACCAGTATACAATACAACACCTGTAGCAGCTGTAAGACTTGATTTTTCCGCCACTTCCGCGAGTTCTTCTGCGGCTGCACCGAGATAACCGACGTTAAATGGCAAATTTTTCCCCGCTTGTGCTCGAGATATTAGTGTTCGGCGACATAACCGATAAAAAATGCTTAGAAAAAGCGAGAATTTGGCGGTTCCACTTCAAAAACGTCGACTTAATAGTGTTGTCGAGATAACCGAGGGCGAGATAACCGGGTTCCACTGTATTAAGTTTGTAATCTTGTGTACAGTGTAGATTTATTCATTACTAGAGACTCAAAGCACTTTTGTACGTCGCTCTGGATAAGGGCATCTGCTAAATGGCGCAAATGTAAATGTAAATGGTCCAGGATAATAAGAGGAATACGATACTGTAGCAGAATTCCTTCACACATCTGTGTGTGGTGGCTCTTCATGCCTTGACCCAGCCTCAGTCCGTTCCTTGTGAAGTTCACCCAAATTCTTGAATGGATTTTGCTTGACGAGCCTCTGAAGGCTGCGGTTCTCTCTGTTGATTGTGCATCTTTTCCTTCCACTCAACATTCTGTTTACATGCTTGGATACAGCACTCTGTGAACTGCGGCTTCTTTGGTGATGCTTTGGTTTACAGATAAGAGCAACACATAATCCGTATATGTGAAGGGTCTACTTTTAATTGTACACACTCATAATAACAACAAAATGCTGTGCTTTTGTAAAATAAACAAAAGCAGACAGGGGGCGCTCTCTGTCATCTCTATCATCTCTCTTCACACACACATAAATAAAACAACCTGAATCTCTGTGTGTATTTGCCTCGCAGACATTATACATATATGTATAGAAAACTTGAAATGTCTACATTTAAATGAACAAATTCACATCAAATACAAATACAAATTTTCTCTGATTCTTTAATCCGAAAGTTACAGTTTTACCGGTTTCACCACATTAACTGTCCGTGTGGAAACATAGCAAAGGTTCTGTTTGGTGTCCTGATAATTGAAAACACCATAATTACTTAAAACAGAATATTTTGTCTTCATGCTCTATGTTCAGATTAATTTCACTAATAATAAACATACATTTGCATAAAGCATCAATCTTTGTCCATGTTGATTAGAGTATTCATCTTCTTCTTCTTCTTCTTTCAGCTGCTCCCAGTAGGGGCCGCCACAGTGGATCATCCGTCTCCATACCCCCCTGTCCTCTACATCTGTCTCTTTCACACCAACTACCTGCATGTCTTTCCTCACCACATCCATAAACCTCCTCCTTGTTCTTCCTCTTTTTCTCCTTCCTGGTGTCTCCATCCTCAGCATTCTCCTACTGATATACCCCATGTCCCTCCTCTGCACATGTCCAAACCATCTCAATCTCATCTCCCTCACCTTGTCTCCAAAACGTCCTACATGTGCTGTTCCTCTAATAAAATGGACCAGCACCATCTTACCTCAGTGACCTCATCACATCTCGCACTGCACCACGCTGTCTGAGATCCTCCAGCACTGCTCGACTGGTACCACCTTCTCTCAGAATGAGAGGTAAGTACACTTCAAGGCTCTTCTCTGTTCTGGCACCGAGGTGGTGGAATGAACTTCCCCTAGATGTCCATACAGCAGAGTCCCTGATTATCTTCAAACGACGACTGAAGATCTTCATCTTCCTGAAATACCTAAATTAGCACTTTCCAAGTTTGTAGAATTCGAGTTATAGGTATATTAAGTTTGTAATCTTGTGTACAGTGTAGATTTATTCATTACTAGAGACTCAAAGCACTTTTGTACATCGCTCTGGATAAGGGCGTCTGCTAAATGCCGCAAATGTAAATGTAATGTATCTATCTATCTATAGATTAAAGTTTTATTAGTAAAGCAGCACTTTTACACTGTCTTCCATTAACTGTCAAGTCAAGTCAAGTCAAGTTTATTTGTATAGCGCTTTTCACAACAGACATTGTCTCAAAGCAGCTTTACACAAATCAACAGTGATGGTGAATGGTGTGCATTTGTCCCTGATGAGCAAGCCGTGGCGACTGTGGCAAGGAAAAACTCCCTTAGATGTTATGAGGAAGAAACCTTGAGAGGAACCAGACTCAAAAGGGGAACCCATCCTCATCTGGGTGACATCAAGAGTTTGATCATAAATCTTTCAACAATACAGAACACTGGAGAGTGAGAACTAACATGATTACTGGAGTATAAGATTATAAGTAATGTTCTTTCTGCAGTCTTAAACAGTCTATATGGTTAGTAGCTCCGAGTTTTATAAGCTCAGCATTTGTGATCACCACAGATCCAGCATCAGCTTCTCCATGCCAGAGCCTTTAAACACTCCAGGAGGTCCAATGTCAAAACTCCACACATGTAGCGGGATCCAAATGGCACTGGTACGTCTCTAGATGGTTCAGGATGTTTGTGAGTTCGGCATCTACTTCTTTAAAGGTCCGTAATCATCACGAGGTGGGAGGTGACTGGAGCTGGAGCAACCTCAGGATGCCTCGGGATGGGGAGAGAAAGAGAAGCAGTGGAGAGGAATTAGCGTAGCTGCTGTTCATGATATTAACAGCACAAGTTGATAATGTGCATGTGATCAGATGTTCTGGAGCACAAGGTTATGATGTGATGTGTGTTATGTGTAGGCTTTGCTAAAAGATACGTTTTAATCTACACTTAAATTGGGTGAGTGTGTCTGAGCCCGAACACCGTCAGGAAGACTATTCCAGAGTTTAGGAGCTAAATGTGAAAATGCTCTACCACCTTTAGTGGACTTTGCTATTCTAGGAACTACTAGAAGCCCAGAGTTTTGAGATCTCAGGAGCGTGGCGGATTGTAGCGTGTTAAAAGACTGGATAGATACACGGAGCCAAACCATTTAGTGCTTTATAAGTGAGAAGTAATAGTTTGTAGTCTATTCGAAACTTAACAGGAAGCCAATGTAGGGACGATAAGATCGGGGTTATGTGATCATATTTTTTGACCTTGTAAGAACTCTGGCTGCTGCATTCTGGACTAACTGAAGCTTGTTTATTAATGAAGCAGGACATCCACCTAGTAACGCATTACAGTAGTCTATTCTGGAGGTCATAAACGCATGGACGAGCTTCTCTGCATCGGATATAGACAACATATTTCTTAGCTTAGAAATATTTCTAAGGTGAAAGAAGGCTGTTTTGTAACCTGATTGATGTGATTTTTGAAAGACAAGTCGCTGTCTAAAATAACACCCAGGTCTTTTACCGTTGAACTAGTGGTTACAGAACATCCGTCTAAATGCAGGTTGAGATGCTGGAGCGTCTGTATACTAGTTTTTGGGCCGATGAGCAAAATCTCAGTCTTATCAGAATTTAAAAGTAGAAAGTTATGGGTCATCCAATCTCTTAGTTCCTTAACACACTCAGTCATCCGGGTTAATTGAGCTGTATCGCCTGGTTTAGATGAAATATATAGCTGAGTATCATCAGCATAACAATGGAAGCTAATTCCATGCCTTCTAATAATATTTCCTAACGGAAGCATGTATATTGTGAAGAGCAGGGGTCCTAGAACTGAACCTTGCGGCACGCCATAATTTACTTGCATTAGCCTGGATAGCTCTCCATTCAAATCTACGAAATGGTAACGATCGGACAGGTAGGATTTAAACCAGCTTAATGCCTGTCCCTGAATGCCGATGTAGAACTGCAGTGTAAATCTTTCAACTTTACTGTAAATCTTTTAAATTTACAGAAAAACTGTAAATCTTTTGACTTTGCTGTACATTTTTCAAACTTTACTGTAAAACAGTCTTGTGTAAATCAATAGAACCTTATTGTAAATCTGCAGAATGAACCTGTAAAGTTCCCTGTTAAAGTCAGCACTGTATCATAGTTACTAGTAAATCCAATATTAATCCTTTAAATGGAGGCTGTAAGATAAGGACGAGTCTCACCAGGAACGTTTCGTTGCAGTGCACACAGATGATTTGCACCTTTCTTTAGATCACCACGGGTTTGGAAAGAACAGGCACCTTTATCACTCGATTACTGAGGACACACAGGAAAAAGACCATTCAAACCCTGATCTGATCCAAACGTCAGCCACCACAGGAAAAAACAGCGAGGGTTTAGCTTCTGTTGTTCCTTACCACTGGAACACGTCACATATACTTTAGAGTTGCTAAAGAACAAAAGCTTTTTGCATATACAGCGTAAAAATTTGTTCCCTGGAGGGGGATGCCTTGAAGGCTGCATACACACACACACACACACACACACACACACACACACACAAACACACACACATATCAAAACTCAAAACAGCAAAATTATGAAATAATTAAACAGAAATAAAATTAAATTGTTTAAAGGACTGATTAATGCTGAATTAATTAACTGACTAATTAATTAACACTGTACATCCATATCAAAAAGAATTTCCTAACGTTCCTGAACATTTGGATTCCCGCTGCACATTGGCACAAATTTTAAGATAATCTGCAACTTTCTGTTAGTTAGGTTCCGAATCAGAACCCGAATTTTCCAAACCCCGAATTATCGGGGGTTGACTGTATATAAGAATGTGTAAGTTTTTCTTTTGAACCTTATTCCTCTCGAGGTTTCTTTCTCATGATGTCTCAGGAAATTTTTTCTTTACCACTGGCTCACACATTAGGGACAAACTTACTGGCACTAAACTTCTACATTCCAACTTTATAAACTCTTTATCCGTGTAAAGCTGCTTTGGGAAAATGTCCATTGTAAAAACACTACACAAATAAAACTGAACTGAACTGAAGTATTAAAAAAAAGAAAACATCACAGACAAAATTGGATCTTATTTGTGAGTGTGTGGCTCACAGAGTCAGGGCGCTTGGCCATTATGAATTCTGCATACATTTTTCCCATCTTCAAATGAAAGAAATCTATTACCCTGAATCACCATAACAATAAGGTAATGATGTCACGTCCTCCTTCAGACAGCAGATACAAATTTCTCTAGTTATTGCCATAATTCTAAAATATTTCAAATAATTTTCATCTACATTTGGTTACACAACGCATTCATGATTGGGCGTTCTAGGCGCCGCCCAAGTGGCAGCCTGTTGCAGCAGCTCCCGTAAAGTTTGTGCTTTTTTTATTTATTTTATAGTGTTCCGGCACTTTGTGTTTTTTCTTTTTTAAGTGTATGCGTGTAAATTTGGAAACTGCACAATGGACATGAACAAAGCCACCGAGTTTGCTCTACTTTTCCTGCTTCTTTGGACTTTGTTCACAGTCGCGTCTGGAAACTCTGTTCATAGCCACGGTCCTATTGTTTACACCAGGGATCAGCTGTTAGCATTCCTCAACACGCCGATGCTACTAGAAGAAAAAACGGATATTCCCCGCGAGCTAAGAAGGAGAAGACGGGGGAACCGTGCTGGAGCTCTGTGTCGGAATAAAAAGAGACGTTACAGACCAACTCTCCCGTCCATCGTTATGGAAAATGTAAGATCTTTACCCAACAAGATAGACAAGCTAGCGGCTCTTACCCGGCATCAGAGGGAATTCCGGGAGTGTAGCATCATGCTGTTCACGGAGTCATGGCTAACCAAGCTAACACCGGACACGACCGTGGCTCTGGACGGATTTGATTTACTGCGCGCGGACAGAACGATGGAGAGCGGTAGAAGAAAGGGAGGAGAACTGGCAGTGTTTGTGAATAATAGATGGTGTAAAACTGGACACATCACTATTAAAGAGCAGATCTGCTGTAAAGACATTGAGCTGTTAGCTGCTAGCATGAGGCCGTACTATCTGCCGAGGGAATTCTCGCATGTTATCGCGATAGCGGCTTATATTTCCCCCCTCTGCTGACGGTGAATCGGCATGCGATGTCCTGCATTCTGTTGTTAACAGACTGTTAACACAGAGCCCAAATGCACTTCTCATTATCTCTGGAGATTTTAATCATGCCCCTCCATCCTCCACTCTGCCCACATTCACCCAGTATGTTTCTTGCCACACCAGAGACAATAAAATACTGGATTTATTCTATGCCAACTCAAAGGAGGCTTATACATCAGCAGCCCTCCCCCCTTTCGAAGATCGGATCACAACCTGGTTCATCTCCTACCTGTGTACAAACCCCTTGTATGCAGGCAACCAGCTACCTCCCGCACAGTGACGACATGGTCCGATGAGACCAGTGAGGCTCTGAAAGACTGTTTTGAAACAACTATGTGGGAGGAATTGTGCAGTCCACATGGGGAAGATATTGACAGTCTAACAGACTGTATTACGGACTACATTAACTTCTGTGTGGAGAATACTGTACCCACCAGGACTGTACGGTGTTTTCCCAACAACAAACCGTGGATCAACCCTGATATAAAGACTCTCCTTAAAGAGAAGAAGAGGGTGTTTAAATCAGGAAACAAGGAAGAGCTGAAAACTGTCCACTGAGAACTGAGATAGAAGTTCAGGGAAGGAAAAGCATGCTACAAGAGGAAGATGGAGGATCAGCTGCAGCAGAACAATGTCAGCGGTGTGTGGAAGGGGCTCAAAACCATCACTGGTCATAAGGAGCCAAGCTCTCAGGCTGTGGGTGACCAGAAGTGGGTGAATGATCTCAATCTATTCTTTAACAGATTCGATCAGCTACCCTCCCTGCCCCCATCCAGTCCCCCTGCTGCAATCCCCTCTCTGCTTCCACAGCAAGCAGCTCCAGCCCCACCTCTCTCTGCACTGCTATCAGCTCACAGACAATACACTACACACCTAACTCCCCCCCCCTGCCGATTCCCTCCAGTCAACACTCCATCCAATACACACTGCCCCTTACAGAAGCCCAGGTGAGAATGGAGCTCAGGAAGATCAAGGCGAGGAAGGCTGCAGGCCCAGACGGCATCAGCTCCAGGCTACTTAAGACCTGTGCAGACCAGCTGTGCAGCATATTGCTGTACATGTTTGACCTGAGCCTGAAGCTGGGGAAGGTGCCACAGATATGGAAAACATCCTGCGTGGTGCCTGTTCCAAAGACGCCGCGCCCAAAAGACTTCGGAGACTATCGACCAGTATCGCTGACCTCGCATCTGATGAAAACATTGGAGAGGCTGGTGCTCACTCATCTCCGACCTCTGGTGAGCCCATCAGTGGATCCACTTCAGTTTGCCTACCAACCTGGTATTGGAGTGGAAGACGCAGTCATGTTCCTCCTAAATCGGGCTATTGCACACCTGGAAAAGGCTGGGAGCACTGTGAGAGTCATGTTTTTGACTTCTAGTGCTTTCAACACTATCCAACCTGCGCTTCTGAGGGATAAGATGGTGTACATGGGAGTGGACCATCATCTGTCTGCCTGGATACTGGACTACCTCACAGACCGACCACAGTATGTGAGGACTCGTGACTGTGAGTCTGACATGATTGTCTGCAACACTGGAGCCCCGCAGGGAACGGTTCTAGCCCCGTTTCTCTTCACCATCTACACTGCAGACTTCATGTTCAGCTCAGCAACCTGTCAACTACAGAAGTTCTCTGATGACTCTGCCACCGTCGGTCTGATCACGAATGATGATGAAAGAGAGTACAGAGGACTTATACAGAACTTTGTGGACTGGTGCCAACGGAGCTGCCTCCAGATAAATGCGGGGAAAACGAAAGAACTGGTGGTGGATTTCCGTAGGCACAAACAAACTTTATCACCAGTGAACATTCAGGAAGGGACATTGTGAGAGTGGACTCTTACAAATGCAAATGTTCACCTAAACAACAAACTGGACTGGACAGACAACACTGAGGCAATTTACAAGAAAGGACAGAGCAGACTCTTTCTGCTGAGGAGACTATGGTGTTTTGGAGTGCAAGGAGAGCTACTGAAGACCTTTTTTGACTCTGTGGGAGAAAGGAGGATGGTAGCAAAACTATCATCATTGCTGCAGAACGCCTCTCACCCCCTGTATGTAACTGTTACATCGCTAAGCAGCTCTTTCAGTGACAGACTGATACATCCCAAGTGTCTGAAGGAGCGTTACAGAAGGTCTTTTCTCCCTGCTGCTATTAGACTTTAAAACCAAAGCTGTTCCCAGTAAAACCAGTCACCAAAATACAACACTGTTATTTTAAGCTGTGCAATAACATTATCTGTGTGAAATATTACATGAATCATGTGCAATATTACCTGAAATACTTTTTTCTCCCCCTATTTGTATTTATACATTGTACTGTGTATATACTGTTATTATAGTATGTGTATATTCTTTTTTATATATTTGCATTTATTTTTATTTCTTTGTTTGTTATTATTATTATTATTGTTATTATTTGTTTTTATTTTTTGTATATTCTTTTTTATATATTTGCATCTATTTTTATTTCTTTGTCTTGCTGCTGTAACATAGAAATTTCCCCACTGTGGGACGAATAAAGGTTTATCTTATCTTATCTTATGTCAATTCTGACAATGAAAGAATAAAACTTACCGGCTGCTCTGGCTTCTCCTGCCGCTACAGACACCTGGGGAGTTTCTTCTGTGTCCTCCAACATGTTCAGAGATGTGATGAGACTAAACAACCAGCAGACGTTTAAAACCTGTAAAAGCTCATCATTACAGAGCCACAATGGGAGCAGAGGGAAAGGGGGCGAGGCTACCACGAGTACCTGTGTCATCTCGGGTCTTTTTAATATTTCCTGTAAAGATCAAAACACATCCTGTCAGAGTTCATTTCTATGGTAGTAAATTATTTTGAAGAACACAACAACAGAATACATTTCAAACATACCCTGGGAGCTTAAAAGTTTGTGACCCCTTCAGAAGTTTCTGTATTTCTTATTAAATGTCCAGACAGTAGCTTGCCTCAGGTCCATCTGCAACATTTCCAATTGATTTATGGACTCGTCGCTCTATGCTGTGTACAAATAAATAGTTTAAAAATCATACATTGTGATTTTTTTTTAGATTATGTCTCTCACAGTGGACATGCACCTACGATGACAATTTCAGACCCTCCATGATTCCTAAGTGGGACACTGGCAAAATAGCAGGGTGTTCAAATACTTATTTTCCTCACTGTATATATGTGTGTGTGTGTGAGGTGTGTGAGGTGTGTGTGGGGTCGTCCACAATGCTGTTGGCTTTCTGGATGCAGTGTGTCATGCAAATGTCTGTGATGGAGGGTAGAGAGACTCAGATGATCTTCTCTGCCATCCCCACTATCCTCTGTAGGGTCTTGTGATCCGAGACGGTGCAGTTCCCAAACCAGGCAGTGATGCAGCTGCTCAGGATGCTCTCAATGGTCCCTCTGTAGAACATAGTCAGGAAGTAGAGACGCTGCTGGGCTTTCTTAGTTATGGAGCTGGTGTTGAGTGACCAGGTGAAGTTCACCGCCAGATGAACACCAAGGAATTTGGTGCTCTTGATGATCTCAGGACTGACTGAGGTCTCCCAGTCAGGAAGTCCAGCATCCAGTTACAGAGGGAAGTGTTCAGACCCAGTAGGCTCAGCTTCTCGATCAGGTGCTAAGGAATTATTGCGTTAAATACTGAACTGAAGTCTATGAACAGCATTTGTATTTATGTGTCCTTATTGTCCAGGTGGGTGAGGGCCAGATGGAGGGTCATGGAGATGGCATCGTCTGAGGAATGGTTTGACGATACAAGAACTGAATGGGGTCCAGTGAGGGTGGAAGATGGGTCTTGATGTGCTTCATGATGAGCATCTCAAAGCACCTCATCACAATGTGTGTGAGCGTGACAGGACGATAGTTATTGAGGCAGGAGACTGTAGACTTCTTCAGCACGGGGACGATGCTCATTGTCTTAAGGCACATAGGAACAATGGTGCTGCTCAAAGAGATGTTGGGATTGGCTGTGAGATTGAGCCGTGTTTAACCTTGGAGAAAGCATGTATAGATCACATTGGTTGTCATTTTTATGGAATCTCCTCCTGTTATCTTCTGGCCTGTAAACTCCAGAAGCAGTACAGATAGTAAACATTTATTATAACTGTGTGAGGAAGACACAGATGGATGAAGACGGACAGAAAAAGGTACATATATGGTTGAAGAAAGTGAGACGGTATATGGTGATTAGTTCAGTTGTTTATCCAATCAACTTTCTTTCCGTTCATGACCGTGTCTAATAAAGTCCTTGTGTGATGGAATTTCAGCTCGGTAGTTCTTTGAGATTTTACAAATTGCAATTTCATTAAAGCTTATTCTATTAAACCAGGACTGGCCTACTTTTATTTTAAAATGTGGATTTTTACAACAGGAGCAACTAGGAGACCCAAAAACCTGTTCCAGCATAATAAGGCTCCTGTGCACAAAACCAGCTCCATGAAGATCTGCTTTCCATGTTTTGAATGTGTGTGGAAGATCTCCGGCTATAGATCTCCAACACTATTGAACATATTTGAGATGAATGTGAACCTCCTCACCTACACCAGTACCTGACTTTACTAACACACATGTAGCTGAATGAATCAACATCTAGTGGAACATCTTCCCAGAAGAGTGGAGCTCATTATAACAATAAATAGAGACAAAATATGAAATAAAATGTTCAAAAAACAAGCACAAACTTATGTTTGGCCAAACAATGTATAATAAAATAATCAAATTAATTGATCTGTTCATTTTTAAACTTCTCATTCTTGTGATACTTGCATGTTTTTTAAAGAAATAAATGATCTGAAGGTTTTGTCGAGTCATCGTCTACAGCGTATAAAATAACGTCTGTGGGTGTGATATACAGTCACATGGGTCACATGTCAGTCTGCTGTAAAACATTGCGTGTCAATCAGCCATAAATCTGCAAGAAACTGGTACAGGGAGGTCAAAGTTCACCAGATTACCAGAAAAATCCAGCCGTGTGTCTGACAGACAGACAGACAGATTACAGTTTACAAAACTTATAATGAAATGTCACTCAGTGTTTTATCAGGATACAGTAGCATCATCTGTGTAGTGTAGCCAGTCATGATGATGATGATGATGATGATGATTCTGATGAACTTCATTTTCACCAGTTTTTTCAAACATGGCCACCACAGACTCCAGTTTGCATTTATACAGCACTCATATTCCCCCTCGTACTGAATGACCCATCACAGTCTGCACCATCACTGGACCACAGTGTGCATGTAATCAACATCACTTGAGGATCAAGTTCCCTTTTGAGTCTGGTTCCTCTCAAGGTTTCTTACTCAT
>NC_060893.1:27032600-27035100 GCF_014805685.1 Silurus meridionalis | reverse complement strand
CACACACACACACACACACACACACACACACACACACACACACACAGACTGTACACCTAAACCTGTGTCTTTGTATCCATCTGTCTGTCTGTCTGTATATATCAGTCTGTCTGTCTGTCTGTCTGTCTGTCTGTCTGTCTGTCTGTATATATCAGTGTCTGTCTGTCTGTCTGTCTGTCTGTATATATCAGTGTCTGTCTGTCTGTATATCTGTCTGTATATATCAGTGTCTGTCTGTATATCTGTCTGTATATATCAGTGTCTGTCTGTCTGTATATCTGTCTGTATATATCAGTGTCTGTCTGTCTGTATATCTGTCTGTATATATCAGTGTCTGTCTGTCTGTCTGTGTATATCAGTGTCTGTCTGTATATCTGTCTGTCTATATAAGTGTCTGTCTGTATATCTGTCTGTCTATATATCAGTGTCTGTCTGTCTATATCAGTGTCTGTCTGTATATCTGTCTGTATATATCAGTGTCTGTCTGTCTATATATCTGTCTGTATATATCAGTGTCTGTCTGTCTGTCTATATCAGTGTCTGTCTGTCTATATCAGTGTCTGTCTGTATATCTGTCTGTCTATATCTGTCTGTCTGTCTATATCAGTGTCTGTCTGTCTATATCAGTGTCTGTCTGTCTATATCAGTGTCTGTCTGTATATCTGTCTGTCTATATCAGTGTCTGTCTCTGTCTGTCTATATCAGTGTCTGTCTGTCTATATCAGTGTCTGTCTGTATATCTGTCTGTCTATATCAGTGTCTGTCTGTATATCTGTCTGTCTATATCAGTGTCTGTCTGTATATCTGTCTGTCTATATCAGTGTCTGTCTGTATATCTGTCTGTCTATATCAGTGTCTGTCTGTATATATCAGTGTCTCTGTATATCTGTCTGTCTATATCAGTGTCTGTCTATATCAGTGTCTGTCTGTATATATCAGTGTCTCTGTATATCTGTCTGTCTATATCAGTGTCTGTCTGTCTGTCTATATCAGTGTCTGTCTGTCTATATCTGTCTGTCTGTATATCTGTCTGTCTATATCAGTGTCTGTCTGTATATATCAGTGTCTCTGTATATCTGTCTGTCTATATCAGTGTCTGTCTATATCAGTGTCTGTCTGTATATATCAGTGTCTCTGTATATCTGTCTGTCTATATCAGTGTCTGTCTATATCAGTGTCTGTCTGTATATATCAGTGTCTCTGTATATCTGTCTGTCTATATCAGTGTCTGTCTGTATATCTGTCTGTATATATCAGTGTCTGTCTGTATATCTGTCTGTATATATCAGTGTCTGTCTGTCTGTATATCTGTCTGTATATATCAGTGTCTGTCTGTCTGTATATCTGTCTGTATATATCAGTGTCTGTCTGTCTGTCTGTGTATATCAGTGTCTGTCTGTATATCTGTCTGTCTATATAAGTGTCTGTCTGTATATCTGTCTGTCTATATATCAGTGTCTGTCTGTCTATATCAGTGTCTGTCTGTATATCTGTCTGTATATATCAGTGTCTGTCTGTATATCTGTCTGTCTATATCAGTGTCTGTCTGTCTGTCTATATCAGTGTCTGTCTGTCTATATCAGTGTCTGTCTGTATATCTGTCTGTCTATATCAGTGTCTGTCTGTCTGTCTATATCAGTGTCTGTCTGTCTATATCAGTGTCTGTCTGTCTATATCAGTGTCTGTCTGTATATCTGTCTGTCTATATCAGTGTCTGTCTCTCTGTCTGTCTATATCAGTGTCTGTCTGTCTATATCAGTGTCTGTCTGTATATCTGTCTGTCTATATCAGTGTCTGTCTGTATATCTGTCTATATCAGTGTCTGTCTGTATATCTGTCTGTCTATATCAGTGTCTGTCTGTATATCTGTCTGTCTATATCAGTGTCTGTCTGTATATATCAGTGTCTCTGTATATCTGTCTGTCTATATCAGTGTCTGTCTATATCAGTGTCTGTCTGTATATATCAGTGTCTCTGTATATCTGTCTGTCTATATCAGTGTCTGTCTGTCTGTCTATATCAGTGTCTGTCTGTCTATATCAGTGTCTGTCTGTATATCTGTCTGTCTATATCAGTGTCTGTCTGTATATATCAGTGTCTCTGTATATCTGTCTGTCTATATCAGTGTCTGTCTATATCAGTGTCTGTCTGTATATATCAGTGTCTCTGTATATCTGTCTGTCTATATCAGTGTCTGTCTATATCAGTGTCTGTCTGTATATATCAGTGTCTCTGTATATCTGTCTGTCTATATCAGTGTCTGTCTGTCTGTCTATATCAGTGTCTGTCTGTATATATCAGTGTCTGTCTGTATATCTGTCTGTCTATATCAGTGTCTGTCTGTCTGTCTATATCAGTGTCTGTCTGTCTATATCAGTGTCTGTCTGTCTATATCAGTGTCTGTCTGTCTATATCAGTGTCTGTCTATATATCTGTCTGTCTATATCAGTGTCTGTCTGTATATCTGTCTGTCTATATCAGTGTCTGTCTGTCTGTATAT
>NC_060893.1:27005100-27027600 GCF_014805685.1 Silurus meridionalis | reverse complement strand
TATTCATCTCCTCACATCATTTTTCACTCCTTTCACATCGGCGTTTTTAAAATTAAGTGTGTTTTTTGTGCAAATTCTACAGGAAAGAAAACAAAAGTATAAACGGTTTATAAAAAAAGCGTAACAACCGTTTTGACGACTTGCTGGTGTCTCCATCCTCAGTATTCTCCTACTGATATACCCCATGTCCTCAATCTCACCTCCCTCACCTTGTCTCCAAAATGTCCTACATGCGCTGTCCCTCTAATAAACTCATTTCTAATCCTGTCCATCGTCGTCACTCAAAACGAACATCTCAACATCTTCAGCTCTGCTACCTCCAGCTCCACCTCCTGTCTTTTACTCAATGCCACTGTCTCTAAATCATACAACATCTCAGGTCTCACCACAGTCCTATAAACTTTCCTTTCACTCTCACAGATACTCTTCTATCACAAATCACTCCTGCTATCACTCTTCTCCACCCACTCCACCCTGCCTGCACTCTTTTCTTCACTTCTCTAACACACTCTCCATTACTCTGCACTGTTGACCCCGGGTACCTGAACTCCTCCACCTGTAACCGCACCCCTCCACTGCCCTCCCTCTCATTCACACACATGTACTCTGTCTTACTCCTACTGACTTTCATTCCTCTTCTCTCCAGCGTGTACCTTTACCTCTCCAGGCTCTTCTTCACCTGCTCACTACTCTCACCACAAATCACAATAACATCAACAAACATCATAATCCAGGGAGACTCTTGTCTGACCTCGTCCATCAACCTGTCTATCACCACTGCAAACAGGAAAGGGCTCAGAGCCAATCCTTGATGCAGTTCAACCTCCACCTTGAACCAGTCTGTCGTTGCTACTGCACACTTCACTGCTGTCACACTGTCCTCATACATGTCCTGCACCACCCTCACATACTTCTCTGACACACCAGACTTCTTCATACAATACCACAACTCCTCTCTCTTACTGAATTTCACTGAGACTTGGCCTTTAAAAAAGTCCACTGTTTAGCTAGAGACTCACTCCGTACACCGAGGAGACGGACCGCAGACTCCGCTAAGGTTAAAGGGGGAGGAGTCTGTGCGAATTAATAACTCGTTGTGCAGAGACATACAGACTGTTTATAAGCACTGGTCACCAGATGTGGAGTTTTTACTGCTGAAATGCCGTCCTTACTCTCTACAGAGGGGATTTACTGCTGTGTTTTTAATATTATCAGCTGTTTACATCCCCCCGCCC
Source organism: Silurus meridionalis (assembly GCF_014805685.1). Lineage (NCBI taxonomy): Eukaryota > Metazoa > Chordata > Actinopteri > Siluriformes > Siluridae > Silurus > Silurus meridionalis. The sequence goes on along the minus strand of NC_060893.1, from coordinate 27,026,365 downwards.
GCTAACTCCATGGTAGTGCTACGCAAACTCCACGACACTATTAGCGCGGTTAAGACGGCTCATCGCCACACTGTTTTAATCACAGCAGGCGACTTTAAGCAGTTTAACTTAAGGACTGTATTTCCTAAATATTATCAGCATGTGGGCATGATCCAGCCTTGATCAAAACACATTAGATCATGTTTACAGCAATATATATGGTGCACCTGCCCCCTGCCCCTGCCCCCTCCCCCCACTTCGGACATTCAGACCACATTTCTCTGTTCCTGTATAACAAAATAAAATCCTTTAATACTCATCATTACATATTAATCAAACGCCGGCTTTTCCTCAAACACAAACCTGGAGTCATTCATCTTCATCTGGGCTTTGTTTAATACACACACACACACACACACACACACACACACACACACACACACACTGACCTTTGTTGTAACTATTAGATATCTTGATTAATATGTAATGATGAGTATTAAAGGATGTTATTTTGTTAAGATAATTATCACAACATCTGACATTAGATGTCTAATATAAGTTTAGAAAAAGTTCAAATAAATAAATAAATAAAAATAGGTGTTTGATTAGATTTAGTAAAATAGTTCAGGAGGGGAAAAGGAAAAACCCTTTCTGGACTTTTCCACATGTACATTTTTTGTTTATTTTTTGAAGGAAGTGAAATAAAGAATGATGTGTGAAGTTTTTAAAGATTTTTTCTTGATTTATTCTGTAAACAATTTATTTGTGTTTTTTTAAATACACTTGAAAAATGTATAATTATTGCTTGTTTTTATCCGAGCTTAAAAAATGAAGTGAAATAAAATAACGAGACCTTCACAAAGTAATATCTAGAGATACAGGTAGACCACCAGTGACTTAAATACGGACCGAAAAACGGTTGTAATTCGAGAAGAGTGACTTCTTTATGATTCCTCCTGACGCAGACATAAACAGTGTGAACACATTTACTTTTATTACATGGTACAAATAAAGTAAATAGATAGATAGATATATATATATATATATATATATATAATTTTTTCTCTTGTCTGAGGTGACCGTCGTATCTCTGAAATGGCGAGGGGTCGTAGGTCGGGGTCTGAATGTATATTAAACATTTCATAAACAATACTTTTTTAATTTCCTTTTTTTTAAGGAATTAAAAAAAAATCTAACATTGTGTTGGAGGTTTCGTGGCTCATGTTTGAAGGTCATTATGGAATTTGTGGAAATGGGATTAAGGATAAAAATGTCCATAAATTCCAGTTCCCTGGTGTTTTAAGGCTCGACGTCTCTAAGTCCAGTACCATGTGCTGAGATTGTTCACCACTCTGTATCCTTTGTGTCTTTGGATATGATCACAGATTCGACAGGCGTGTTCTAACCCGAAATATGAACTTTTAGTGGTGAAGTGTTGCCTCCAGGTGAAGTACTGCTCATACGCTTCCTGGTTCTGGTCCAGAAATTTCAGATGTTTTGCCAGTTCCTGAGGGGATTTGAAGTCGTCGGTGTGAATGAAGGAATGTGCTGGAATGAATTCCTCGTAGTTTTGCCGGTTCGAGCCGAGAACCACAGGAACCGTCCCGACCTTCATGGGGTTAAACAGCTTCTCGGTGAAGTAGTCCTTGTACACAGAGTTCTCGAAGGACAAGTAGAACTTGCAGCTGGGGAGGATTTTGTAGTACTCCTCCAGAGTCAGTCGTTTCTTGAAGGCGCCGCCGTACGTGTGCACCGAGACGTGTTTCCTCAACTCATAAAAATACCGCACTCTTCTGAAGCGCATGTTCCAGTTGTTGACGATCCAGCAAACTAACTTGTCCTTCTTTGGTATCCGGAAGCTTCTGTCTTGCTCGGACACTTGGACGATTCTCCCGTAAGGAACCCAGACATCTGAGTCTCTGCGGTAACTTGAGGTCAAGTTGAACATCCCGTCCAGACGAGCTTGTCTTGGAGAATTCCCCGGAGACTCCATGTTCATCCAGACCCACATCTGGAGCGGCGGTCTTTTCATCCGGAGCAGTTCGGTCACGTTGTTATGGATGTCCTTGTGATGAAACATGACTCCGTCAGCTGCTTCATACTCGCTCCGGTCATCTGTCAAGCGACAGCCGGTGATGTTGAACAACTTGCTGCAGGAACTTGCCCTCATCTGATGTCCGAACGGCCATCTCCAGATCAAAATCACCGTTCCTTGATCTTCATCCTGCTCCTGCTCTTTTTCCTCCTCCTGGTTTGGCACCTCGTTGTTACACAGCAGCGAGCTCATAGACGGCATGTACAGGATGTAGATGAATCCTTCACAGCACATCAGCGTGATGAGGACCAGAAGGATCAGTCTGCGTCCTGCTGAACGTTCGGACCTCATGATTTATTTCTGAGGATAAAATATAGGAAAATAACATGAATTACATCATTATTATTATTAATCTCACATCCAGATACATTTATGTCCAACTCCAACCATAGACCAGGTCCACTGTGAAAAACGCTGCAGAAATCCACTTCAATTTATACACATTTATATCACATCAAATTATTCACTTCCTATTGATTTATCTATTTATTTATCTGTATTTTATCTGTAAATCTTCTATCTATCTATCTATCTATCTATCTATCTATCTATCTCTCTCTCTCTCTCTCTCTCTCTAGTAGCAGTCAGTAGTTAATGCACACCTTCTAATTTAAAGGTTTTTTTTATTTGTATTATTTCCAACATTGTAACTCAATAGTGAAGAATCCAAACTATGAAAGAAAACATCTGGAGTTCTGTAGTAAACAAAAACAAAAGAAACAAAACAAAAGCTTATATTTTTGAAGTTTTAAGGCCATGATTGTGCCAAGCTGGCATTAAATCGGGTTTGTCACATGTGTTGCATACGGTGAACTTTCACAACAATAATAATAGATTATAATATTATTAAATAGGATTATTAGTACTAGTTATAGTATAATTAAAATTCAAATAATAATAATTATTATTATTATTAAAGTTTATACGCACAAAGTTTCACAGATTGGTGAGGCTCCGCCCATCGTTACCTCTGAGAGACTCTGCTTCTCCAACATACACTATTTATACCCCAATCATCTCACTGACCTGCTGTCAATCATCTCACTGACCTGCTGTCAATCATCTCACTGACCTGCTGTCAATCATCTCACTGACAATCATCTCACTGACCTGCTGACAATCACCTCACTGTCAATCATCTCACTGACCTGCTGTCAATCATCTCACTGACCTGCTGTCAATCACCCATTACATACTCACTGTCACCTTATTTATATATGCTGTATATATAATATAATATAAACTACACAACGTTTCTGTGCACTATAATAAACTCAACTGTTCCAACCTTCTGCTCACAATATAATCTTTTATCCCGAGAACAATGTTCAGGGACACGCTGTCGCTTTATTAGATCTCTCTATCGTGATTCATCATTTATATTCATTCATTATTTATTTCATTTATTCTGTTTTTATTTCACTGTTTACTCTATAAACAAAAATATATAGAATTATTTACCTCCAGATTATAAACCGACGTTCCTCTCCTTCACTGATAGTCAGAGCTTGAACACAATGTGTGTGTGTGTGTGTGTGTGTGTGTGTGTGTGTGTGTGTGTGTGTGTGTGTGTGTGTGGATTTAGCTAGCTTTCTTAAGTTACATCAAGATCTGGTGTTCACACCCAGCTTTACACACACACACACACACACACACACACACACATTCTTTGAATGGAAAAATGGGCCATTTTAAACAAAAAGTGTGTGTGTATGTGTGTGTGTGTGTGTGTGTGTCTGTGTGTGTGTGTGTGTGTGTATAATTGGTGTATTATGTGTGATATCACTTCACCCAGGAAGACAGAAGAGGTTTGAGACTGAAACCCTCTGTCCTCCAAAACCTTCTTCTCTTTTCACATCAAAGATCACCATGAGACGAATATGAGACGATAGTTTTGAGTTTCAGATTAGATTTCTTGTTATTTATACCTGCACGTGTTAAAGCGCATAACACACATTTACATCTACAGTATTTAGCAGACATCCGTGTCCAGAGCGATGTATAAAAGAGCTTTAAGTCTCTATCGATGAATGAATCTACACTGATACACACGTCTACAAACAAGATCAAATCAGCCTCAACTCTGCTGAGAGAAATGTATGTTTTGTTGTTTTAAACTAAGCAAACCTGCTAATTGATTTTAGTTGAAGTGTTTCAGGAAGAGGAAGATCTTCACCCAACAGATCAGTGATGTATATAAAGTGTGAGAGTTCATGTTTGTGTAAATAACAGTTTTGTGCGTCAGGTATGATAAAGAGTTACTGTAGAAATTTGTACACTATACAGCAATAACAGTGTGTGTACATGTACAGATGATGTGATGACTGCAGCACTTATAGATCTGAAGCAGGGAATATATTTATGGTGAGATGTTAATGAGGCTGATTGCCTGGAGAAAGAAACTGTTCCTGTGTCTGGTGGTTTTGGTAAACAGAGTTCTGTAGCGCCTGCCAGAAGGGAGGAGCTGAAAGATGTTGTGTCCAGGGTGTGAAGAGTCAGTAGTGATTTTTCCTGCCTGGTTTCTGTTGTGAAACTTCCATGGAATCTCCGCCGCTGGGTGAGCTGGTGAAGGTGCTCGTCGAGCTCCAGCAGACCCAACACCAAGCCCAGTTGACACAGGTGCCCATCGAACAGGAACAGCAGTTCAAGGAGTTTATCCGTGCCCAGGCGGAGGACTGAAAGGCATTCCCGAAGCACGCTGGGCAGACGAGAAGCTCCCACCAACACCACCCCCTGACACCTGCAGCCAGCATCCTGCTCGATAAGATGGGACCACAGGATGACGCAGAGGCATTCCTGGAACTGTTTGAACGTGTGGCCTCACAAGAAAGTGGCCAGACTCAGAGCGAGCGCTCCAAGTCCTGCCGCTTCTTTCCGGGGAAGCTCAGCTTGCCGCACAGCAACTGCCGGCCGTTCACATACTAGATTACAACTTCCTGATGCATGCGATCCTCCAGCGAATGGGACGGGCCCGGGAGCATCACAGACAGCGGTTCCAGTCCCGGACACTTTGGAAGGTCGGCCGGCCGGGAGGTGGCTACTGGACAAGGACCGGAGTGCCGACAAGGTCCTTGACCTCATAGTACTGGAGCAGTTCGTTGCACTGCTTTCCCCGCGAACGTCGGAATGGGTCCAGTGCCAGCGTCCGGCAGCGGTAGATAAGGCGGTCCAGCTGGCTGAAGACCACTTGGCTGCATACCTGCATACCGGTGAGTATCCAAGGAGGTACACACCACTCATTGGTGGATTTGGGCTGTGGGCAGACCGGTGCGATGCGAGGTCTTTAATACTGCACGCCGGGTGAAGGTGAAGTGTGTGCACAAGGATATCCATGAATATCCACTTGTAGCCATCACTGTCCACACTGCTTATAATAGAAGGAGCCATCTATCTATCTATCTATCTATCTATCTATCTATCTATCTATCTATCTATCTATCTATCTATCTATCTATCTATCTATCTATCTATCTATCTATCTATAATCTTGTTTCCATGTGCTGAACATTTGAGGAACATCTCTGCTGCTGTTAACTCAATTTAATTCATGTTTATTTGTATTGAGCTTTTAATAATGAACATCATCTCAGAGCAGCTTTACACAGATAATGTGGAGATAAAAATGAAGATGCAGAAGGAAGAAACCTTGAGAGGAACCAGACTCAAGAGAAAACCTCATCCTCATCTGGGTTCCACCGAATGTCCATTTATTACAGATAAACGATGTTGAGGAGCAGTGAACGACCATGAACTAAACTCTAGTCTGATTCTTCCTGACAAGGAGGAGTTTGGTATCTTGTATGGTTTCTTCTCTATATTTTTGAATGATGTATTGTGAGAACATTCCAGAATGACATATTGATTATACAGTTTGTGCAGTGAAGCTGATGGATCTTCTCCTGAATACCTCATGCTTCTGCTGTAGATAAGATAATCAGAGCTATTAAATGTGTAAATGATTAATCCAACAGCGCTCATCTGGGCACCATAAAACACCTGTCCATCACGTGTTCCTGTTCTCCACAGGTTTATTAATAAACACCAGGAACTCAATTCGAAACTCTCGCTCATTTTCAACCTCAGATCTCAAACCCAAATGTCTTCAGGCTTCAGAGGAAAAAACCCCTGGCTTCGAATCTCTCAGATGTGATTCCTGATTACTCCTGTGTCATTTTATAGAAACTACATAATGATGGTGAAAAATCCTGATGCATTTCATTAATAAATAATATGTTCGGACAATTTAATGTTTATTATAATATAATGTATTTTTTATGTATTTATTTGACTAAATATTTGAGAAAATGTAAAAGATTTTAAATATTTATTTAATTTATTTGTAGCTGTTACTTTCCTTAAACTGTAATATATTTGCATATTAATAATTTATAATAATATGATTTATATTTTATACAATGTATTATTTATTGAATAGAAGATATTTAAACTATTTTAATATTAACAATCTAATAGGTTTTAATATTAAGATATTTTATTATATATTGTTATAAAAATATGAATATATATATATATATATACAGTATATATATATATATATATATATATTTATTCATATTTTTATAACAATATATAATAAAATATCTATATATATATATATACAGTGGAACCTTGAGAGTATCTGATCGTTCACGAGAAGCCGCGAGTGACTCGAAAGTTCAGAGTAACATTTTCAAACAGAGTTTGTACTAAAAATTACATAAGAATGTTTAAAAAACAATTTTATTATTTTATTATTCATTTAAAGTAGTAAATAAAACATTTATGACAAGTAATTCACAGTTTCTGTTGAGTTTATAGTTGATTACATGAACCCAGTCATTAGTGTTACACAGGTCAGGAGACTCTCAGTGTCTCAAGTCCAGATAAATGTGGAGGTTTGTGTTATGAAGGACATCCAGAGTAAAAAAGATTTTAAATATTTCCAAATTAAATATACGGATCAGGAATCAGAATTTCATAGCGGATCGGTCGAGGCCCGGATTACCAACAACCACCACAGGTATCATTAACAACAGGGTACTGGTGTAAACTGGGCTTCTGTTGGCTGAAGGAGGAGAAGGAGAGGAGGAAGACGTCTACAGAGACAGCAGGGAAAGGAGAAGTGGAGGAGAAGTGGAGGAGAAGTGGAGGAGAAGGAGAGGAGGAAGATGTCTACAGAGACAGCAGGGAAAGGAGAAGTGGAGGAGAAGTGGAGGAGAAGTGGAGGAGAGTGAAGGAGAAAGATGTCTACAGAGACAGCAGGAAAGGAGAAGTGGAGGAGAGAGGAGGAGAAGAAGAGGAGGAAGACGTCTACAGAGACAGCAGGAAAGGAGAAGTGTAGGAGAGTAGAGGTTCGGGTTGGTACTTTAAATGTTGGTACTATGACGGGTAAAGGGAGAGATAGCTGATATGATGGAGAGGAGAAAGGTAGATATGCTGTGTGTTCAGGAGACCAAGTGGAAAGGGAGTAAGAGCAGGAACATTGGAGGTGGGTTTAAACTGTTTTATCATGGTGTGGATGGAAGAGAAATGGTGTAGGGGTGATTCTGAAGGAAGAGTACAGTAAGAGTGTAGTGGAGGTGAAGAGAGTTTCTGATAGGGTGATGATCGTGAAGGTGGAAGTTGAAGGATGATGATAAATGTCATCAGTGCCTATGCTCCACAAGTTGGCTGTGAGATGGAGGAGAAGGAAAGATTCTGGAGTGAATTAGATGAAGTGGTAGATGGTGTACCTAGGAATGAAAGATTGGTGATTGGGGCAGACTTTAATGGGCATGTAGGTGAAGGGAACAGAGGTGATGAGGAGGTGATGGTAGGTATGGTGTTAAGGAGAGGAATGTAGAAGGGCAGATGGTGGTAAATTTTGCTAAAAGGATGGAAATGGCAGTGGTGAACACGCATTTTAAGAAGAAGGAGGATCATAGGGTGACGTATAAGAGTGGAGGAAGGTGCACACAGGTGGACTATGTGCTATGCAGGAGATGCAACCTGAAGGAGATTGGAGACTGTAAGGTGTTGGCAGGGGACAGTGTAGCTAGACAGCATCGGATGGTGGTCTGTAGGATGGTTGTGAAGGTGAAGAAGAAGAGGAGGAGAGTGAGGACTGAAATAAGAATAAGATGGTGGAAACTGAAGGAGGAAGACTGTAGTGTGAGGTTCAGGGAAGAGGTCAGACAGAGGCTCAGTGGTGGTGAAGAGGTGCTGGATGATTGGGGAACTACTGCAGAAGTGATGGAGACAGTTAGAAAGGTTCTTGGTGTGACATCTGGAAATAGAAAGGAAGACAAGGAGACGTGGTGGTGGAATGAGGAAGTGCAGGAGAGCAGAAGGAGAAAGAGGTTGGAGAAACAGAATTTAGGTCAACAGAGTGATGAGAAAAGTAGGCAGGAGTACAAGGAGATGCGGCAGCAGGTAAAAGGGATGTGGCGAAAGTCAAGGAAAAGGCATATGAGGAGCTGTATAGAGGTTGGACACTGAGGAAGGAGAAACGGATTTGTAGTGATTGTCCAGGCAGAGGAACCGAGCTGGGAAGGATGTGATGCAAGTTAGAGCAATAAAGGTGCAGGCAGGGTGGAGTGGGTGGAGAAGAGTGATAGCAGGAGTGATTTGTGATAGAAGAGTATCTGTGAGAGTGAAAGGGAAAGTTTATAGGACTGTGGTGAGACCTGAGATGTTGTATGGATTAGAGACAGTGGCATTGAGTAAAAGACAGGAGGTGGAGCTGGAGGTAGCAGAGCTGAAGATGTTGAGATGTTCGTTGGGAGTGACGACGATGGACAGGATTAGAAATGAGTTTATTAGAGGGACAGCGCATGTAGGACGTTTTGGAGACAAGGTGAGGGAGGTGAGATTGAGATGGTTTGGACATGTGCAGAGGAGGGACATGGGGTATATCAGTAGGAGAATGCTGAGGATGGAGACACCAGGAAGAAGGCAAAGAGGAAGACCAAGAAGGAGGTTTATGGATGTGGTGAGAGAAGACATACAGGTAGTTGGTGTGAAAGAGGCAGATGTAGAGGACAGGGGGGAATGGAGACGGATGATCCGCTGTGGCGCCCCCTAATGGAAGAAGCCAAAAGAAGAAGAAGAAAATATTTTATTATTTACTTTTGTTATAATACAAAATATATATTTTACGTGTTTTTGTATAATATTTAACAGTGATTATTATTTTTAATATTTATTTAATATTAATTATTATTAATTGTATTCACTTCTTTTTACTGTATAATCCATTTGTTTATTTATTCTTATTAAATTCTTAAACTCTAAGTGGCGCCCTCAAAATCAATCAAACTAAAAGCCTCAACAGAAGAAGAAGAGTCCGGGCCGAATCCCAAATTCCTCCTTAGTTATTGTGAAGTGCACTAATCCAATACACCGTGTTCTTGTCTTATTCCTGATGTACTTTGTAGTGCGCCTACATAGGGAACATCTCCCTGTTTAGACTTGAACCATGGTACCCGGCGCTGTTAGCATAACTAGCTTAATAATCACAGGGCCATAAACTAGCTTCATGCTAATCTCGATTCGGTAAATAAAATAATACTAATAAACACTTTTCTTACACTTCGATCATAAATAATAACAAATATACGCGTTTTAAACTAATTTAAATAGTTACTGTTGTTCGTATTTGTCGTGTTGTGGCAGTTAAGCAGTGCGCGAGGCGTAACGCTCCAAACCGCTCTGTGCGCCCTACATATGTGCACTACATAGGGTCTGTGTTTGCGTGTTTAAAACCATATCTAGTGCACTTCGTCTTCCTTAGGACGTCGTTTGGGATGCAGCCGGTCGCCTCAGTTGATCAGTGGTGAGTTCTAAAGGTCTGGATTCATGAGCTTTAATATTCTGGTGGTGTTTGAAGCTACCTGGAATAATAATAATGATAATAATGATAATAATAATAATAATAATATAAAAAATAAACAAATTATGAATAATAACAAATGTATCCCTGTTGATGTGTCTTAAAATCTGACAGAGGAATCTTAAGAGGAACCACATCCTCATCATGACCTCAGATGTTCACTCCAAAATACTATTACTGACATATAAAGCACTTAACGCTCTCACGCTGCAGTATCTGAGTGAACTTCTGTACCAGGATGATCCTCCACACCTACTTAGATCAAAAGGTGCAGGCTATTTGTTGGTACCTCAAATAATGAAGACTCCAGCAGGGGGCAGATGTTTCTCTTATAAACCCCACAGTTATGGAACAACCTTCCAATCAGTGTTCGGGACTCAGACACAGTCTCAGTGTTCAAGTCGAGGCTGAACACATATTTATTTAGTGGAGTCTTTAGTCAGTTGGTGTTTGTGAGGTAAAGGAGCAGATCTGGAGGGATCATGGATATGGAGTGTTTGGTGAACTGGGATATTCGGATGCTGTCGTCCCCTCACTCTCACACGTTCACTCAGGATTGTTGATGGTGGTGTGGTGGGTCATTTCTTATCCCAGAGATCCTCATGTTACCCTCTGGTTCTTCCTTTTAGTTAAGTTCATCTAAACGTCCTACCTCTGGATGGAGTTCCTGTGCAGATGAAGATGGTTCCACATAAACAGCTTAAAGATCCATGAAGTTTTTGAGCAACTCAGGAACCATGAAGATGGATTTGGACCGTAATTAATATCACCTGGTTCAGGAATAAAATCGCCATGAACTGAGTCTCCATCACTGAACCTCAACAACGATGGAACTGTAATGAATGGACATTTGGTGTTGAGGATAAGGATGGGTTCCCTTTAGAGTTTCAGGTTCCTTTCAAGGTTTCTGCCTCATACCGTCTCAGTGCTGTGAAGCTGCTTCGGGACTCTTCAATGGTAAAAACGAGACCGTGATCCTGTTTGTGGTGATTGGAGTCATGGTTCCCAACTGATGATCATGCACATGGTGTCTTCAGGATTGGTGTCTTGGTGAGTGGTATCAGAGGTAGATCAGGATGGATCAAGCAGGTCCAGTAAGAAAAAAGGGGGTCAGGACCACTGGGATCTCAGGAGGAGCTTGACTTGACTGACAGAGATAATTGGATGTGCATATCATCATGTGATGGTGAAGTCCAGAACTAGCCATGACTTTCACCTATGCTTCCTACAGAAATACAGCCAGACTACACTTCTAGTAATACTACACTCCATCTACATTTTAAGCTCATCTTCAGTATCCTCACTTTTTCTTGGTCAAGGTTGTGGTAGATCTTGACCACCCACTGTAACCCTGGAGAATTTACCACAGATCATGAGCTACAAGTGAGCTTCAGCCATTTATAATGTGGTCCAACACATATTATATTTCCTGGATAGTTAACCTTTGGAGCTTGAGGAGCATCTGGTGCACTATTTATCACGATCTTGTGTTCTAATTTACTCCTGACTCCAACTACACAGTTAGATTGTGGAAAAGGATGATAAAGTATGGAATTGGTTTGGAGTGATTTCCAGGTCTGGATTAGTTTTGGGGGCCGTATCAGTGTGAACATGACTAAAAGGTGGTTTTCTCTGTTAGAAGCAGAAAGATCTGCGCTAGTCTGGATCTGCACAGCTCTGATTGGTTGTTGTGTTCTGAGGCAGCATACAGCGCCCCCTAGTGTGCGACTAAACACGTGGAAATCATCAGAGATTGTAACGTATGTTATAGTTGGAATTTAAAATCGTTGTTTGAGATGTTAAATATGGTCTTAAAGATCTTAAGGGAGGTCTGTATATATGAGTCTGGAAAAGTCTTGAGATGAATAATGTGTAGGAACCCTGAAGTGTGATCTAACACAGTGTCTGCATGCTGATGAATATTTTACTCCATACCTGTAGCCTGGATTACATTCAGATTATCTTCTTCTTTTCAGATCTTCAGTGTGATGGAACATGGCCCTGCAGCAGCTTCTGTTTCTCCTCAGGCCACACGCGAGCCGATTCTCACGATCAGTTGCCGTGTTCAAACACTTGAGCACAACAAATACAGAATCTGATAACACAAAAAACGACTGCAACCATGATAAAACAGATCCTTCAAACGTTGCTTCTGAGAACAAGTCATTGTTGGAGAACCTCAGTTTGCTGGGCGTGGACGTTCAGATGGCGCGACGGCGTCAGCCTGGCGTCTTCCGCAAAATCCAGACAAACGAGCAAGGGCTGATCGATTTCCTCGAACAAAAAGGCGCGAGTCGCGACATCATCGCTAGCATCATCTCCCGTTTTCCACGCGCCATAACCAGATCCGAGGAACACCTGGAGGAACGCTGGCGTCTTTGGCGCGGCATCTTCAACACAGACGCTGAGGTCGTTAACATCCTCAAACGTTCTCCGGAGTCGTTCTTCCGCTCGAGTGATAACGGCAACCTGGAGAAGAACATCCATTACCTAAGTTCATTAGGGATAAAACCTAAAGATCTGCACCGTCTCCTGACCATGGCCCCGAGGATCTTCTCGAACACTTTGGCACTGAATCGGATGATGGTGGAGCTTCTGGATAGTGTGTGCAAGAGCCTCGGAGGAACTGAAAACGAGAAGTTTGCTCGCACCGTCATTTCCAGAAACGTGTACATCCTGATACGGAGCACGAAGCGCGTCAGGTCCAACATTGAGTTCCTCCTGAGTGCGCTGGAGCTCAATAACGACGAGGCGCTCAAGCTTCTGCAGGGCCACGGCGCCAAAATCCTCGACTTGTCCCATGAAAGTTTGAAGACTAACTTCAGAAACCTGAAGCTGAAGCTGAAGTCTCTGGGCTGCAGCCAGGAACAGGTGAGGGAGCTGATCCTGAACTATGCTCCGATACTCTTTGTCTCCTCAGACACTCTGAACCAGAAGCTGGACTGCCTGGTTGAAGGTGGGATCGACATCAGACGCATCATAGAGAAGCCGAAAGTGATGGATTACAGCGTCACCACCCTGAAACACCGTCTGGAGCAGCTTCATCAACTAGGTTATGACTTTGAGGTGAACGGAATCAGCATCCTGGACTTGAGCACCAAACGTTTCAAATCTAAGTTGGAGAAACTACGAGAACTCTGAGTGTGAAGAGGTATCAGGGATGTAAACCTCAGTGAACTTTGATGTGTGGCCTTCAAACAAGTGTGCTCCTCATGGATAAGAGATCTCTCCAAATCGGCATGTAGTACCTACATCTATGGACCTGTCCTGTTTCTATTTCAGTGTTTCGTCAATCTTTACTTGAGCAGCAGTAGGTAGATTCCCAAACACTGCTCCGATATGAAGCTCCATGAAGACGTGAGGGTTGGAGTGGGAGAAGTTGCATGTCCTACACTGAACTCCTCCACCCTACTGGAATGAACTGGAACTAGAGCCTCTTCGTCCATCTTGACACCACTGCATGATCACTAATGGTAATGATAAAGGAACCTTCAGCCACATCTCTAAATCTAGTTTTCAGAAGAAAAGTGGAGCTCGTTATAAATGTGAGAAGGGAAATAAATATTGAATGAGATGTTCAACGTGGACATATGGGTGTCATTGTTAGGGGTGCACATACTTTTGGGTGTATTTGCATGTGCAGGTTGAAGACTTGTGGTCTACAGGGAGATCTTTGTCTACCAAAGAGAGATCAGTAAATGGGTGTCAAGGTGACTGACAACCTGTTTGGAGAACTAGAGAATATCAGTATTAGTGTGTTCTCTTTTCTTGAACATCTTGTTCCACATTTAGTCTTGGTTTGCTGTTATAATGAGCTCCACTCTTCTGGGAAGATGTTCCACTAGATTTTGTGAAAATATATTCAGCTACAAGAGTGTTAGTAAAGTCAGGTGCTGATGGAGGTAAGGTGAGGTGAGGAGGTTCCTGGGGTGCAGTCAGCGTTCACCTTTATCTCAATAGGGTTTAGCGCTCTATAGTGGGAGATCTTCAGTTTGAAGAAGAATCATGAAGCCGGGTGTCCCAATACTTTTGACCTGATCATGTATCTAAAACATTGAAAGCCTGAAGCTGTTATAAGTTTAGTGAGAACATGAATATCGACTACAGAAAGTACAAATGTATTAAATTGTTATTTAAAAACGGTGATTGTTGCTGTGGTGTAATAGGAATAAAACACCATGTGATCAGCCAATCAGAACGCACGATTCCGTTACGTGAGTATTTATTAAAATAATCCGTTAGATCCTCCGCATCTCATTATTGTGTACATGATGTAGAATTACACAGGAATGAATTATTAGCTGTAGCGGAAGCTAACGCAGATGTTAGCCTGATTTATCAGCAACGCACATAAAACAACAACAAACATACAAAATCAAACGTTTTATTAATTCAACAGTAAATTAAAGTATTAACTCTTTAATAACGGAGTGAAATATTGTGTAAGAGTTTTTAAGGCAGTAAAGATTTATATCACGTTCACACACAAACACGCTTTGTGTTCATTGAGACTGTAAACAGCGATGACGTGAAGCTGTTGATGTGGAGTAATTTTATTCAAAATAAAAGTCTTTTCTCAGACATTTAACATCAGATCTGAGGTAAAAGTCACTGTTCTGGACATTTCTGTATCATTTCCACCCCCACACAGTCTTCCACGTGTTAGTATAAAACACCGCTGAGGTAAATGTTTCTCCTCAGTAGCTAGATGATGCTAATGTGAACTCCTTTCTCTCTCTTTCTTTCTTTTTCAATGAAAAGTCATCCTTTTAAAATAAAAAATATCCTGTTTTTTTGTTAATTCTGTGGCTGAATGTATGTGTTTATCTACATCTAATTTTTTCATTATAATAAAAATGTGTTTTTTAGGTAAAGTCTGTTTTTTTACTGAAATATGCTGTGTCGATTCGATCCAAGTCATTTAAAAACACATTGAATTTATTAATATATGTAATTTATAAAACATTTTAAATCTCTGCACTAGAAGTCTATAATATATCTGAAAAGTCTCTTCTTAAAAATCGATTGCTTGCTGCTAGACGTACGAAAGTCCGAACATCGTCATTCTTATTAAAAATCTATAAAACAAGAATGGGAATGTTCTTATGATAGTGATTTGAGGAACGTGTCTGGAAAATTTCACAAAATTTGTTGGTGTGGACCAAACACACAAAAATTTTATTCAACGTTATTATAAGCTCTGCCACGTGTCAAACGTTTAAAAAACGTCTACTGGGAATCTTCTTCACATGTCCAAGCTTACAGGCTTTTTGGAAGGATGCATATCAATAATCTCTGAAACATCAGATTAACTTTGAGCTTGTTTCACGTCACTCATCATGAAAAGTGTTTTATATTTCACTCACAAGCAGCAAAAAAATTTCGACTTAAAAGCTGAAAATCTGAAACCCCCAGAAATAAAAAAACTGGATTAATGAGCTGATCTCCAGTTCTCCTGAAAAATACTGAATTCTGAAAACCCACAAACTCTGTCTGTATTTGGACCTCATGTTTCTGAAGTCTAGACTAGAGTGTTAGACTCTATTAACTCACAATTCACATATTTACTTTATTATTATTAATCAATTAATTGAGTAATTAATTCTTCTTTTTCTTTCGGCTGCTCCCATTAGGGGTCTCCACAGCAGATCATCCGTCTCCATACCACCCTGTCCTCTACATCTGCCTCTTTCACACCAAATACCTGCATGTCTTCCCTCACCACATCCATCTTCCTCTTTTCCTCCTTCCTGGTGGCTCCATCCTCAGCATTCTCCTACTGATATACCCCATGTCCCTCCTCTGCACATGTCCAAAACATCTCAATCTCACCTCCCTCACCTTGTCTCCAAAACGTCCTACATGCGCTGTCCCTCTAATAAACTCATTTCTAATCCTGTCCATCGTCGTCACTCCCAATGAACATCTCAACATCTTCAGCTCTGCTACCTCCAGCTCCACCTCCTGTCTTTTACTCAATGCCACTGTCTCTAATCCATACAACATCTCAGGTCTCACCACAGTCCTATAAACTTTCTCTTTCACTCTCACAGATACTCTTCTATCACAAATCACTCCTGCTATCACTCTTCTCCACCCACTCCACCCTGCCTGCACTCTTTTCTTCACTTCTCTAACACACTCTTCATTACTCTGCACTGTTGACCCCAGATACCTGAACTCCTCCACCTTCTCCACCTCTTCTACCTGTAATCGCACCTCTCCACCCCCTCCTCTCATTCACACACATGTACTCTGTCTTACTCCTACTGACTTTCATTCCCCTTCTCTCCAGCATGTACCTCCACCTCTCCAGGCTCTTCTCAACCTGCTCACTACTCTCACCACAAATCACAATATCATCCACAAACATCATAGTCCACGGAGACTCCTGTGTGATCTCGTCCATCAACCTGACCATCCCCACTGCAAACAGGAAAGGGCTTAGAGCCGATCCTTGATGCAGTCCAACCTCCACCTTGAACCAGTCTGTCGTTCCTACTGCACACTTCACTGCTGTTACACTGTCCTCATACATGTCCTTCACCACCCTCACATACTTCTCTGACACACCAGAGTTTTTACTTCTAAACTTTATTAGTTACATTTACTTACATTTATCATTAATCTTTGTATTTTTCTACTTTTGGTTAACAATTTTGAGCGATATTACAAACATTCTGTGGTATTTTTTTTCATATTAATATTTTTGATAATATATAGAAATAAAATGTGTATATTTCACACCTGTATATTCCCAATGAGCATATCTTCAAAAATAATAATATACCATTATTATGTTTATGTTCATGTAGTATAATCTACGGGGTGTAGAATAATAATATTTTAATAAAAATAAAATAAGTGTGCACTTTTTTTTAGCAGAAAAAACAATATTCTTTACTTTTTATTTGCTGTGGAAGGCTGGGACGGAACTAAAAGCGTGTGCGCTTCGTGTTAGCCCCGAACACGTTTCAGTGTAACACCGAGACCGTGTCACGTTTCTGCAGGTGAGTTTACAGAAAACTGATTTTACTGGAATTAAACATAAAGTCAACAAACAAACAAATAAACATATAAACATGTGTGTTCTTATTATAATATTAATCACAGCTGTAATTAGCAGTTACCAATCAGAAGAGTTTATTAGTGTTTATTCGACGGTTAATTAATCTTATTGTTTTGTAAATAAATGATAGTTTTACATCTAGTACTTTATATAATGGATGGACGGATGGATGGATGGATGGATGGATGGATGGATAGACAGACAGACGAATATACGAAATGCAGTTCAGCATCATTCCGAAGTGCAAGTATTATTATCCTCTGTGGAAACTGACAGTGCAGATACACGTTATATATATATATATAGAGAGAGAGAGTGTAATATATATATATATATATATATATATATATATATATATATATATAGTGGAAGGTGCACACAGGTGGACTATGTGCTATGCAGGAGATGCAAGCTGAAGGAGATTGGAGACTGTAAGGTGTTGGCAGGGGACAGTGTAGCTAGACAGCATCAGATGGTGGTCTGTAGGATGTTTTTGGAGGTGAAGAAGAAGAGGAGGAGAGTGAGGACTGAAAGAAAAATAAGATGGTGGAAACTGAAGGAGGAAGACTGTAGTGTGAGGTTCAGGGAAGAGGTCAGACAGAGGCTCAGTGGTGGTGAAGAGGTGCTGGATGATTGTGGAACTACTGCAGAAGTGATGGAGACAGTTAGAAAGGTTCTTGGTGTGACATCTGGAAATAGAAAAGAAGACAAAGAGATGTGGTGGTGGAATGAGGAAGTGCAGGAGAGCAGAAGGAGAAAGAGGTTGGAGAAACAGAATTTAGGTCAACAGAGTGATGAGAAAAGTAGGCAGGAGAACAAGGAGATGCAGCAGCAGGTAAAGAGGGATGTGGTGAAAGACAAGGAAAAGGCATATGAGGAGCTGTAGGAGAAGTTGGACACAGAGGAAGGAGAAAAGGATTTGTAGTGATTGTCCAGGCAGAGGAACCGAGCTGGGAAGGATGTGCTGCAAGTTGTGCTGCACTCACTCTAGTTTCTGATGTGCATGTTCCTGTATCTCCTTCTTGATGGAAGGAGGTTGAACAGTTTCTAGCTGGTATTTGAGGATGATTGTGATGATGATGATGGAGGATGGTGGTGATGATGATTATGTTGTTGGAGGATGGTGATGATGATGGTGGTGGTGGTGGTGGTGATGATGATGGTGGTGGTGGTGATGTCGGATGGATGGATGATGATGATGATAATGATGGTGGGGATGATGGTGGTGGTGGTGTTGTAGGATGGAGGATGGTGATGATGTAGGATGGTGATGATGATGATGGTGATGATGATGATGATGGAGGATGATGGTGGTGGTGATATTGATGGTGGTGATGTTGATGTTATAGGAAGGATGATGATGATGATGATGATGATGATGGTGGTGGTGGAGATGTTGTAGGATGGTGATGATGATGGTGGTGGTGATGTTATAGGATGGAGGAGGATGATGATGATGGTGGTGATGTTGTAGGATGGAGGAGGATGATGATGATGGTGGTGATGTTGTAGGATGGAGGATGGTGATGATGATGGTGGTGGTGGTGATGATGATGATGTTATAGGATGGAGGATGATGATGGTGGTGGTGGTGATGGTGGTGGTGGTGGTAATGATGATGATGATGGTGGTGGTGGTGGTGGTGATGATAATGATGATGATGATGTTGTAGGATGGAGGACGGTGAGGTGAACGGTGCAGAGAGCAGCACAGTGCAGACCAGAGACAGAGGAGAAGCAGCCCTGAAGCTACAGTAAGAAAACCCCTGGAATCTCTTCTGAGATCAGTTCATGAGTGTTTTATTTGTTCCTCTGTGTATTCCAGCCATCGGTTTGCTTCTCTGATGATTTGAACATGCAGGTACGTCACCAACAAGGAGAAGTTCTACGAGTTTCTGGCTGCCGGATCAAAGAGCAAGGAAGCCCAGGATGAAACTGCGTCAGACGTAGCTCCTGCAGAACCGGAGCCAAAGAGACGGAGAGTAGAGGAGTGTGATGGAGAGACGGTGAAGGAGGAGGAGGAGAAGAAGAAAAAACGGAGGGGCCAGAATAAGTCAAGACCTCACATTAAACCTCACAGCTATGAAGATCGCAGACTCTGTCCTTCAGTTATACAGGTGTTTATACACACGCACACACACACACAAACGCCAACACACACACGCGCACTCACACTCACGCACATACACGCCAACACACACATGCGCACACACTCACAAGCACACACGCCAACACACACACACATACACACACGCATGCACTCACGCACACACGCCAACACACACCGCGTGCACTCACGCACACACACTCCTGGCACACACGCCAACACACACACACACACACACGCATGCACTCACGCACATGCCAACACACGCGTGCACTCACGCACACACTCACAAGCACACACGCCAACACACACACACACACACACACACACGTACTCACGCACACACTCACAAGCACACGCCAACACACACACACACACACACACACACACACACACACGTACTCACGCACACACTCACAAGCACACACGCCAACACACACGTGCATTCACGCACACTCACAAACACACGCCAACACACACACGCGTGCACTCGCGCACACTCACGAGCACACACGCCAACACACACACACGCATGCACTCACGCACACACTCACGAGCACACACGCCAACACACACACACACACACACGTACTCACGCACACACACACGAGCACATACGCCAACACACACATACACACACGTGTACTCACGCATACACTCACGAGCACACACGCCAAGACACACACGCATGCACTCACGCACACTCACGAGCACACGCCAACACACACGTGTGCACTCACGCACACACACACTCACGAGCACACGCCAACACACACACACATACACACACGCATGCACTCACGCACACACACTCACGAGCACACGCCAACACACACTCACGCACACACTCCACGAGCACACGCAACACACACACGTGTGCACTCACGCACACACACTCACGAGCACACACGCCAACACACACACACACGCATGCACTCACGCACACACACTCACGAGCACACACGCCAACACACACACGCGTGAGCACACGCCAACACACACGCGCATGCACTCACGCACACACACTCACGAGCACACACGCCAACACACACGTGTGCACTCACGCACACACACTCACGAGCACACACGCCCACACGCATGCACTCACGCACACACTCACGAGCACACGCAACACACACACACGCATGCACTCACGCACACACACTCACGAGCACACGCCAACACACACACACGTGTACTCACGCATACACTCACGAGCACACGCGCCCTCACATTTCATCATTTGATTTGATTTATTTAGATGTAATAATAATTAATTAAATACTCTTATTTTATTAACACATATTAGTAAAGTTTGTTATTCTGACTGAGTTTGATGCAATTCTTTGTTTTTTTGGACACTCTGATCACACAGGGGTCTGGCAGGAAGTGTTTCTATGGTGAGAAGTGTAAGTTCCTCCATGACGTGGCTGATTACATGTCCACCAAACCAAAAGATCTGGGAGATACCTGTTACCTTTACTCCACCTTTGGCAGGTGAGACGTCATCGTCACCTCAGACATTTCATACAGTGTCCATGATCAGGGTATTTATATAAACTGTGTGTGTGTGTGTGTGTGTGTGTGTGTGTGTGTGTGTGTGTGTGTGTGTGTGTAGATGTCATTATGGAGTCACCTGCAGGTTTGCTAAAGCTCACACTGGCCCTGATAACGAGAACCTGGTGAACGAGGAGCTGCGTAAAAGCCTGGAGAAAACAGAAACTGTGAGGAACGGTCTGGATAAAGAGCTCCAAAAACAACTCCGGAAGAGACAAGTGTCCTTCAAAAACTCTGAGAAGTTCCTCAAGAGCATCGGCGCAGGGAAAAAAACAGACAGGAAGTCGTCCGGGTCAGAAAACACACAGAAGGAGGCGGAACAGGAAGAGGAAGTGAGTCAGCATGAGAGCAAACAAGAAGATCCAACAGCTGAGAGCAACACTGAGGTATAACTGTCAGAAAACACGCCCCCTTCATTCAGAGTGACATGCAAAGACCACGCCCATTTGTTGTGAATACCACTGAGACCACTCCCATTTGTTTTGAATACCACTGAGACCACGCCCATTTCTTGGGAGTGACCCGCAAAGGCCACACCTATTTATTGTGAATGCCACAAAGACCACACCTATTTATTTAAGGACACACA
>NC_060893.1:26995100-27000100 GCF_014805685.1 Silurus meridionalis | reverse complement strand
TTATTTATTTAGATATAAAAAAAAACTCATTAAATAATTATTTTAAATCACTAAACATTCGTTTTACTGATGCACAGAGTCTCAAATCAGCACCAAAATCCATCATGATGCTCAAATCCGGCAATTAAAACCGTCTGTGTGGAAACATAGCAAAAGTTTCATTTGGTGTCCTGATGATTTATGTAATTTAAAACATAATTACTTTTATATACAGTGGTACCCTGACCTACGAGTTTAATTGGTTCCGTGGACGAGCTCGTATCTCACTTTGCTCGCACATCAAATCAGTTTTTATATTGAAAATACTTAAAATGGCATTAATCCATTCCAACCCTCAAAATGACCCCGTTTTTATGTTTTATGTTAAATTGTCAAATACATTTCTAAATAACAAATCTTGTACAAAAACATAATAGAAAGAGAATGTAAAGATATAATAAGGTTTTATTCAGTGTATTTACCCTGGAGATACGACTTGAGCTAACGAAAACGCCAGTGGGGGGGGCGGAGGAGGTGGGAGATCTTCTTGGCTTATCTTAATTTTTGTCACAATCTTCGCTTTCTGGTTTCACTTCGCCATCTAGCAGCGGCGTCTCGAGCTCGTACCTAAATTTTTTTGCTCTCGTAACTAAAAAATCGACCGAGTGACCGCTCGTACCTCGGAAAACTCGTACATTAATGCACTCGTAGGTCAAGTTACCAGTGTATTTACAAGAATATTTAGACTTCATGCTCTATGTTGAGTTCGTTTTCACTAATAATTAACATACATTTGCATAAATCAGCAGTATTTCTCCATGCGCATGTATAAATATAAGGTTTTAAACAGATAAAAAATGTGATTTAGTTGCGATTCACAGCCCAAATCTCTCTTCATATATTTATACATATATTAGGGATGTGTATCTCCATAACTGAGGCCAATGTGATTCACATCTCGATAACCAACGATAAGATACATTAAAGATACACATGAAGCAGCTTCTGATACGATTCAGTGGAGAAACTCTGGTGTTCTGCAGATTCAGTGTGGTGATGAAAGTTCACTTTAATTTCTTTGGTTCAGACAGACAGCAAATCATCAATTTACTAAAGAGCCTTCTGACTTCTAACTCACAAGTCTTTTACACACACACACACCTTCGTAGTGCAATAAATAATAATAAACTAAACTAAAACCAGACGTTGTTTTCCTGTTGTGTCTGCAGAAAGGTGCAGCTCTGCCTCTGCCATGTAAATCTGTATTCTGTGTGACTCTCAGAACACACTTGAGAAAGAGAAGAAATCAGTCTACATATAAAATATCAGTCACGAGTTCACTTTGTAATAATAAAAGTAAAGCACATCTACTAATTTTATATAGGAATAAATCTTTTGTTAGAGATGAAAATATGAAAAACGAGGCATCGCGATACAAATGCCATTTTGCATCACATCATTAACATTAATCCCTGATATATACAGTACATGAGAGCGGTTGCCATGGTGATTTCCTGTGTTGTAGCTGGAAGGATGTTTCCCAGACTCCATGACACGCTGTGCTGAACTCCTCAACCACAACATCGATGTTGACTTTGTGGACATCAACTCTGGTTGTCCTATAGACCTTGTGTACAAGAAGGTATACACACACACACACACACGCAAAACAGAATTAAATATGTACATGATTTATCAGTGTATCCATCATAGGACTGACACTGAAAAGACCAACATTCGTGTGTGTGTGTGTGTTGTCAGGGTGGTGGATGCGGCCTTATGAGCAGAACCAACAAATTCGAGCAGATCGTGCGGGGGATGACCTCTGTAAGTTCTTCTGATTGTAGATGTGGAGAAGATCTCTGTACATTGTGCTGAATCTCTTCTGTAGGTTCTGTATGAGTTCCTTTGATTGTAGATGTGGAGAAGATCTCTGTACATAGTGCTGAATCTCTTCTGTAGGTTCTGGATGTGCCTTTAACCGTGAAGATCCGTACAGGGGTGCAGCACAACTGCAACATCGCACACAAACTCATCCCTGAGCTGAAGAAGTGGGGCGTGTCTATGATCACAGTGTGTATATACACACACACACACACACACACACACCCACCCACCAGGTAACGAGACGGGGGAGTTGTGTAGGTAAGGGGTAACTAGACGGGGGAGTTGTGTGGGTGAGGGGTAACTAGACGGGGGAGTTGTGTAGGTGAGGGGTAACTAGACGGGGGAGTTGTGTGGGTGAGGGGTAACTAGACGGGGGAGTTGTGTGGGTGAGGGGTAACAGACGGGGAGTTGTGTGGTGAGGGTAACTTGACGGGAAGTGGGGAGTTGTGTAGATGGGGTGAGGGGTAACTAGACGGGGAGTTGTGTAGATGGGGAGTTGTGTAAGTGAGGGGTAACTAGACGGGGAGTTGTGTAGGTGAGGGTAACTAGGCAGGGGAGTTGTGTAGGTGAGGGGTAACTAGACGGAGAGTTGTGTAGGTGAGGGTAACTAGACGGAGAGTTGTGTAGGTGAGGGTAACTAGGCAGGGTAGTAGTGTAGGTGAGAGGTAACTAGACGGGGAGTTGTGTAAGAGAGGGTAACTGGGCGGGGAGTTGTGTAGGTAAGGGGTAACTAGGACGGGGAGTTGGGGAGTTGTGTAGATGGGGAGTTGTGTAGGTGAGGGGTAACTAGACTGGAGAGTTGTGTAGGTGAGTGAGGGGTAACTATCTGGGAAGTTGTGTGGGTGAATGAGGGGTAACTAGGACGGGGAGTTGTGTGGGTGAGGGTAACTAGACGGGGAGTTGGGGAGTTGTGTAGATGGGGAGTTGTGTAGGTGAGGGTAACTAGACTGGAGAGTTGTGTAGGTGAGTGAGGGGTAACTATACAGGGGAGTTGTGTGGGTGAGGGTAACTAGGCGGGGAGTTGTGTGGGTGAATGAGGGGTAACTAGACGGGGAGTTGTGTAGGTGAATGAGGGGTAACTAGGCAGGGGAGTTGTGTAGGTGAGTGAGGGGTAACTAGATGGGGAGTTGTGTAGGTGAGTGAGGGGTAACTAGGCAGGGGAGTTGTGTGGGTGAGTGAGGGGTAACTGACGGGGAGTTGTGTAGGGAGTTGTGGGTGAGGGTAACTAGGCAGGGGAGTTGTGTGGGTGAATGAGGGGTAACTAGGCAGGGGAGTTGTGTAGGTGAGTGAGGGGTAACTAGGCAGGAGTTGTGTAGGTGAGGGTAACTAGACAGGAGAGTTGTGTAGGTGAGGGGTAACTAGACAGGAGAGTTGTGTAGGTGAGGGGTAACTAGACGGGGAGTTGTGTAGGTGAGTGAGGGTAACCAGACGGGGAGTTGTGTAAGAGAGGGTAACTGGACGGGGAGTTGTGTGGGTAAGGGGTAATTAGACGGGGAGTTGGGGAGTTGTGTAGATGGGGAGTTGTGTAGGTGAGGGGTAACTGGACTGGGGAGTTGTGTAGGGAGTTGTGTGGGTGAGTGAGGGGTAACTATCTGGGAAGTTGTGTGGGTGAATGAGGGGTAACTAGACGGGGAGTTGTGTGGGTGAGGGGTAACTAGACGGGGAGTTGGGGAGTTGTGTAGATGGGGAGTTGTGTAGGTGAGGTAACTAGACTGGAGAGTTGTGTAGGTGAGTGAGGGGTAACTATACAGGGGAGTTGTGTGGGTGAGGGTAACTAGGCGGGGAGTTGTGTAGGTGAATGAGGGGTAACTAGGACGGGGAGTTGTGTAGGTGAATGAGGGGTAACTAGGCGGGGAGTTGTGTAGGTGAGTGAGGGGTAACTAGATGGGGAGTTGTGTGGGGAGTTGTGTGGGTGAGTGAGGGGTAACTAGGACGGGGAGTTGTGTGGTGAGTGAGGGGTAACTGGGCGGGGAGTTGTGTAGGGAGTTGTGTGGTGAGGGTAACTAGGCAGGGGAGTTGTGTGTAGGTGAATGAGGGGTAACTAGGCAGGGGAGTTGTGTAGGTGAGTGAGGGGTAACTAGAGGGGAGTTGTGTGTAGGTGAGTGAGGGGTAACTGGACGGGGAGTTGTGTAGGTGAGTGAGGGGTAACTGGACGGGGAGTTGTGTAGGTGAGTGAGGGGTAACTAGACGGGGAGTTGTGTAGGGAGTTGTGGGTGAGGGTAACTAGACGGGGAGTTGTGTGTAGGTGAATGAGGGGTAACTAGGCGGGGAGTTGTGTAGGTGAATGAGGGGTAACTAGGCAGGGGAGTTGTGTAGGTGAGTGAGGGGTAACTAGGCACGGGGAGTTGTGTAGGTGAGTGAGGGGTAACTGGACGGGGAGTTGTGTAGATGGGGAGTTGTGTGGTGAGTGAGGGTAACCAGACGGGGAGTTGTGTAGGTGAATGAGGGGTAACTAGACGGGGAGTTGTGTAGGTGAGTGAGGGTAACCAGACGGGGAGTTGTGTGGGGAGTTGTGTAGGTGAGTGAGGTAACTGGACGGGGAGTTGTGTAGGTGAGTGAGGGGTAACTGACGGGGAGTTGTGTAGGTGAGTGAGGGTAACCAGACGGGGAGTTGTGTAGATGGGGAGTTGTGTGGGTGAGGGTAACTAGACGGGGAGTTGTGTAGGTGAATGAGGGGTAACTAGACGGGGAGTTGTGTGTAGGTGAATGAGGGGTAACTAGACGGGGAGTTGTGTAGGGAGTTGTGTGGTGAGTGAGGGGTAACTAGACGGGGAGTTGTGTAGGTGAGTGAGGGGTAACTGGACGGGGAGTTGTGTGGGTGAGTGAGGGGTAACTAGACGGGGAGTTGTGTAGGTGAGTGAGGGTAACCAGACGGGGAGTTGTGTAGGTGAGTGAGGGGTAACTGGACGGGGAGTTGTGTAGGTGAGTGAGGGGTAACTAGACGGGGGAGTTGTGTAGGTGAGTGAGGGGTAACTAGACGGGGGAGTTGTGTAGGTGAGTGAGGGGTAACTGGACGGGGAGTTGTGTAGGTGAGTGAGGGGTAACTGGACGGGGAGTTGTGTAGGTGAGTGAGGGGTAACTGGACGGGGAGTTGTGTAGGTGAGTGAGGGGTAACTGACGGGGAGTTGTGTAGG
>NC_060893.1:26942600-26987600 GCF_014805685.1 Silurus meridionalis | reverse complement strand
CTGCAACTGCTTTCTTTAAGTCCCACCAGAGGTTCTCAATCGGATTTAAGTCTGGTGACTGCGATGGCCACTTCAAAATGTTCCAGCCTTTAATCTGCAACCATGCTCTAGTGGACTTGGAGGTATGCTTGGGATCATTGTCCTGTTGAAAGGTCCAACGCCTTCCAAGCCTCAGGTTTGTGACGGACTGCATCACATTGTCATCCAATATCTCCTGGTACTGAAGAGAATTCATGGTACCTTGCACACGCTGAAGCTTCCCAGTACCTGCAGAAGCAAAACAGCCCCAAAGCATGATTGACCCCCCGCCATGCTTCACAGTAGGCAAGGTGTTCTTTTCTTCATAGGCCTTGTTCTTCCTCCTCCAAACATAGCGTTGATCCATGGGCCCAAACAGTTCTAATTTTGTTTCATCAGTCCACAGAACACTATCCCAAAACTTCTGTGGTTTGTCCACATGACTTTTGGCATACTGCAGTCGACTCTTCTTATTCTTTGGGGACAGCAAGGGGGTGCGCCTGGGAGTTCTGGCATGGAGGCCTTCATTACGCAGGGTGCGCCGTATTGTCTGAGCAGAAACTTCAGTACCCACATCTGACAAATCTTTTCTCAGTTCCTCAGCAGTCACACGGGGACTTTTCTCCACTCTACGCTTCAGGTAGCGCACAGCAGTCGAAGTCAGCATCTTCTTTCTGCCACGACCAGGTAGCGTTTCAACAGTGCCCTTTGCCTTGAATTTGCGAATGATGCTTCCTATGGTGTCTCTTGGTATGTTTAACATCTTTGCAATCTTCTTATAGCCATTGCCCTTCCTGTGAAGAGTAATCACCTGTTCTCTTGTCTTCCTGGACCATTCTCTTGACCTCACCATGTTTGTAACCACACCAGTAAATGTCTAGAAGGAGCTGAGTATCACAGTCATTTTAAAGCTGCCTAATTGGTGCTTATTAGGCTTTATTGCTGCTCCCTGATATCCACAGGTGTTTTCAATACCTGATTGAAAACACTTCATTGAACCACTGTTCTTCAGAGTGGTAGTCTTTAAGGGGTTGAATAATTATGTCAATGAAGAATTCACAAAAGAAACATTTACTACTGTATTACAAAACTAATTGATGTCATTTTAGTTGCATATGGTTCTTTAAGAAGTCCTTGTAGGATTTCATTCTGAATACAATTACAAATGTACACTAAATTCCCTAAAACCATTTACAGCATTGGGGGTTGAATAATTTTGAACACAACTGTATGTCTATCAAAGTCACGCAGCTTAGAACCAAAAATCTCAAATTTGAACTCATCTAAGCGAAGAACAGTTTTCCACTGATCTAATGTCCACTCCTTGTGTTCCTCAGCCCAAGCTAGTTTCTTCTGCTTGTTGTTCTTCTGAAGAAATGGTTTCTTTGCTGCAGTTTGACCATTAAGGCCTGACTCAAACAATCAATGTTGCCACTTGAACTCTGAGAGTGATTGATGTAATTTGGGGGTTTCTAAGGCAGGTAATTCTAATGAACTTATCCTCTGCAGCAGAGGTAGCTCTTCATTTGTTAAAGTAATGATGGATCTGTTCTCTTTCCTTCACTAAATGTGTTTCTTGCCATGAATCGGATTTGAACAGTAGTTGTAGTAGCACTAATAGTGATATTGACTCTGTACTCACACTTTCCTCTGCACAGGACAACTGAAGCTCTAAAGCACATTATGGTAAGAAATGGTCACCATTCCAGGTGATGACCTCGTGACGCTGATGAGGCGATTCCATGAGTTTACCGAGCTGCATCCAAGCTAAATCTACTGCTTTGGACAATTGAAAAATCTAAAACAAATTCTGGGTCCTTTAACACGTTTGTGTTTACTACAGAACTCCAGATGTTTCTTATAGAGTTTGGATTCTTCAGTAGTAATGTACGATGTTGAAAATAATAAAAAGGGAAAAAAAACAACACTGAACGAGAAGATGTATCCAAACCTTTAACTGTGTATGTGCGTGTGTGTGTGTGTGTGTGTGTGTGTGTGTATGTGTGTGTTAAATTCCATATGTACATTATTATGACTTGAAATAAAGGCTGACAGTTTAAGAAGCATTCCTGCGCATTACTGTATCTCGTGACCTTGATAAGGACAGAAGTCACCTGATAAAGTTCAAACTTACTGACTAACAAACACACACACACACACACACACACTCACTCACTCACTCACACACACACACACACACACACACACACACACACACACACACACACACACACACTCACTCACTCACTCACACTTCTACACGCTAAAACACTTTTAACACTCACAAACACACCCTAATACACACTCCTACAGATTACACATGACAATCACAAATACACACTAACACACATTTGTATTGCGTTTTATTCCACATGGTGGTGTATATCTCTCCCTTTCTAGCCTGTATTATTGACCCATGTGTCATTTACAATCCCAGCACAACATCTCAATGTTCCATAACATCATCTCATCCCTGCAGGGCCACGATGCCATCAACAGAACACACCAATCAACTTTTCTCCAGTTATAACAGAATTACTAATGTACTTCCCTGAAACTTCCCTGAGAATAAAGACTTAAAGGTTAAGCAGTTGCTATTTACTTCTTTCTTCATTTAGATGACAAGCATCTGGTTTCCCTCAAACAGCTACTGCAGGAGTGCAGCCATGTGGACCTCCAGCCCACCTCACTGATCAGGATCTACTACACAGGCTGCTCTCTGCAGGACTGGGTGAGATTTTATATCTTTTAACATTTAGTATTTTGATGTAACGCATGCAGTGAGCCGTACACCTTCTTCTCTTTAGGTCGGGCAAAACACACAGTACTCAGTGAAACTGGGCTTCTCTAAAAGAACCCTGAATGAGGACAACGTTACACCTGAAACCTGTCCGTCATCCACATCAAGACCTCTACAGGTTCCTGAAGTTACATGTGGAAGTGAGGAGGTCATCGTGAAGCTGGCGGCTAATGAGCTGAAAAATGTACAGAACATAGGTATGCAGTTCCCCTTCAGTCTATTTAGGAGTAGGATGGACATTTAAAAAATATCTCATGTCCATATTTTCATACATTGCAAGAGCAGTTAGAGTGCATCTTAAATCACACAATGGGAATAAAAATTAGCTCCATGTTTAGCATGGCCAGTGTATCTGTGTTCATAGCAATTTAGGTTTTATACACACATCAGTGTGTGTATAATATATTAATAATTATAATAATAAAGTGAAGATGTAACCATATCTCTAACTCCCAAGCAGCTTTCATGAACCACTCTGCCCTAAAGGCCTGAGGGACGGAGTATTCCTAAATCAACACTGGTTTACCAGATTACAAACCTAAGATACCCTCAGCCTAAAAGTTGAATTTTATAAGAAAGAAGAAGTTCTTTCCATCAGAAGATGGATATTTTTTGTTGTTTTTATTAAACTAGCAAAAATGTTTAAAACGTGTTTTTCTATTAGCACTTGTATTATTAGTTGTACTATATATATAAATGGTTATTCTTTTTTAGTTCTTTCTAAACAGCTGTATGGAAATCATGTTAGGACAGATCTTGCTAACTTGCTGAAGTTAAATTTATAATGTCACATGCAGCATCTGAGTGAAAATGAATCTAGTAATGTACTGTAATATAATCCATTGGCTTGGAAGTTTATGGCACGTGGCATGTAATATGCTTAGATACCATATTATTCCTTTCATTTTCCAGATCTTGATACACTTTCATCAGGAAAGAAGGATACATTTCAAGAACCTGGTTTAACACTCGAGAGTGATAAAGACCTGCTGGTTATTACAGTCCACCCCTCCAGGATGAAGGTAAATAAAATCTTTAAGACAATTTTGCAACTGAAAAACCCCTTTAATGGAGTTTAATAAAAATAAAACTATGAAACTAATAATAAATCTGAAAAATGTTAGAATCTCAGCTAAATAATCAAAATATCTGATAAAAATTATAGCAATATGGCAATTATAGCGTCAAATTGGAGCAATAAAAAATGCAATAAAACAAATGCAATAATTTTTAATTCTCGTAAATCCATTTCTTATTCACAATAAAACAAAAAACCCTCTCCTATATTTAAACTGGGAATTTATACCATTTTAATAGGAAAAAAAGTTAATTTTGATTTTGACATCTTAAAAAAAGTTGTTACTGGGAAACAACAAAAGTTTGTATGCATCTGGGAACTGAGGAGAGCAGTTGCTGAAGTTTTGGTAAGGAATGTTGTCCCATATGTGTCTGATACAGGATTTTAAGCTGCTAAACAGTTCTGGGTTTCCTTTGTTGTATTTTTACAGAATCATGACTCCTTTAAATGCAGTGGCCCCTGAGGGCCCAAAGATCACAGACATCCAATATTGTTTTTCACCCTTTCCCTTGTGCACAGAGATTTCTTCAGATTCTTTAAACTTTTGATAATATCATGTTCTGTATATGATGAGATATGTAACTGTTTTGCAGTCTGATGTTGAGGAACATTGTCCTGAAATTGTTCCACAGTTTGTAGACAACAGATTGGTGAAGCTCTGCCCGTCTTTACTTCTAGTACAAGTTTAAGGTCAAGTTTATTTCTATAGCACTTTTTACAATGGACATTGTCTCAAAGCTTTATAGAATGTAACAAGGAAAGTGAATGATGTGTAAGCCTGCGGAGACTGTGCCAAGGGAAAACTCTCTTAGATGTTCTGAGGAGGAAACCTTGAGAGGAACCAGACTCAAAAGCAGATCTTCATCCTCATTTGGGTGACATCAAGAGTGTGATTATAGTCTTTAAACACTACAGAACACTGGAGAGTGAGAACTAACATGAGCACTGGAGTGTGTGATTATGACTGATGATCTTTCTCCAGTCTTTTACAGTCAGTTGAGATTATGGATTCAGGAGCTACTGAGCAACTCATAAAATAGCTCAACATCTGAGATCATCACAGATCCAACACCAGCTTCTCCATGCCAGAGCCTTTAAACACTCCAGGAGGTCCAATGTCAAAACTCCACATGAAATGGGATCCATATGCCGCTGGTACGTCTCTAGATGGTTCGGGATGTTTGTGGGCATCTCCTTCTTTAAAGGTCCACAATCTTCATGAGGAGGGACGTGACTGGAGCTGGAGCAACCTCAGGATGCCTCAGGATGGGGAGAGAAAGAGAAGCAGTGGAGAGGAATTAGCGTAGCTGCTGTTCATGATATTAACAGCACAAGTTGATAATGTGATGTGATCAGATGTTCTGGAGCACAAGGTTATGATGTGATGTGTGTTATGTGTAGAACTCGCTAAAAACATACGTCTTTAATCTGCACTTAAACTGGGAGAGTGTGTCTGAGCCCCGAACACTGTCAGGAAGACTGTTCCAGAGTTTAGGAGCTAAATGTAATGGAACAGAACTGGGCAGAGACAATCTTTTCTAAAATCTTAGACATAAATGGGAGATTTAAAATGGGTCTGTAATTCGATAGTGTGTTTGGATCCAAATTAGGTTTCTTAATGAGGGGCTTAATAACTGCTAACTTGAGGGGTTTAGGGACGTGATCTAATGATAGCGAGGAGTTAATAATATTCAGAAGAGGCTCACCAGCTGTACGTGTAAAACAGTGTAGTTGTGTAGTTGTAGGTGAGATTGGATCAGGAGATGCTGTCAGAGGTTGGACCGCCACATTTGTGTTTCTCTTTTTTTTTCCCCAGTGAAGAAATTCATAAAGTCCTCACTACTAAACTGTGATGGAACACATTTTTCAGATCCTTGATTTGTAGTTAGTTTAGCTACTGTACTGAAAAGGAACCTGGGATTGTTTTGGTTGTTTCCTATGAGTTTGCTCAGGTGTTCAGCTCTAGCAGTGGTTAGCTGCCTGCAATTCTAAATACCTCCAATTTAGATTTCCTCAATTTTCTCTTCAGATTCCGTGCTGGTCTCTTGAGGGCATGCGTATGACTATTATACCAAGGTGCAGGTGCTTTTTCTATAATCTTTTTTAACCGGATGGGGGCAATGCTGTCTAATGTGCTGCTAGTGAGGATAAGGTCTATGTAACTACTTCTGAGAGACTCTGCCTCTCTAAGATACACTATTTATACAAAAACATCTTACTGACCTGCTGTCAATGAACCTCATTAGTTACTACATGTTTCTACAACTGTTTAATTAATTTAAATTTAGTTTAATTTAATTAATTTAATTTACTTTTCCAGACTTTTTTGTCGATCCCAACTTTGTGAGACGTTGCAGCTGTCAAAATCAAAATAACCTTATTCTTTCCCTAAAATGGTACCTTTGCTCATTTTGATATGGTTTCTTTATTCTTGCAAAGATTATTCATCACTGTCATTAGTACCTGCAGAAATCTTGACTTAAATGCACCAATCAGTCAAAACATTAATGCACTGAGAGATAGAGAAATATTTGTTGATTATATTTTTACAGCAGCACCTGTAAAGGATGGAATTTACAGTATTTCACAAAAGTGCAATCATTTTAGTATCTTCTCAAAGGACAATATATAGAAATTAAACTTGGATATATTTAAGAACAGGGATCACGAACATGGTGCCCGCGGGCCTTTTCTAAAAAATAGTTCACCATAGCGCCACTTAGCAGTGAGCTGCATCTAATTTTCTTTGTTGCTATTCTTTTTTAAATCACACTTCCATTGGTGTGAATTTGAAAATGACAATATTATAATATAGATGAGTGGATATAGATGAAAATCATTTATTATTAATAATAACACATAATTAAAGGTAAATTAGCACATTTGTTATTTCAGAAGTGTTTATCAAACTGGTATCTCTCAGTTACAAAAAGGTTGGTGACCCCTGTTTTAGAGTATCATTGTGCAGTCGGTTTAGTGAACATGTTAAAACTGTGCTTAAAGTGTAAATATTGGGTGTGAGCACCATTATTATCCAGCACTGCTTGAAACCTCCTGGGTATAGAATTCACCAGAGCTGCACAGGTTGATGCTGGGATCCTTATCCACTCCTCCATAAGGACATCTCGTAGCTGCTGGATTTTAAACACATGTCACTTCTCCACCTTCTGCTTGAGGATGCCCCACAGGTGCTAAAAGGGGGGGGTGTCAGGTTTGGTACCTTGGCCGACAATTTGGTTTTTATTGCCATCGTCCCTGAAGGAAGCCTCTTTTGAAGCTGGCACACAAGAACGCCCAAATTGTGTCTTGCCTACAGTTAAGCAAGGTGCTGGCAGCATCATGCCCGAGTGCTGCTGGTACTGGGAAGCTGTGTTTCATCGAGGGAAAAATTGATTCCAACATGTACTGTGATATTCTAAAGCAGAACATGATGCTCTCCCTTTAGAGGGCCGAACCACAGTTTTCCAACATAATAATAAACCAGAAAATACAGCCAAGATGACAACTGCCTTGATGAGGAAGCTGAAGGTAAAGGTGTTTGAGTGGCCAAGTATGTCTTCAGACCTGAATCCTATTGAGCACCTGTGGGCCTCAAGCGGAAGGTGGAGAAGCATTGTGTGTGTGTAACATTATCATCATGGAGGAGTGGATGAGGATCCCAGCAACAACCTGTACAGCTCTGGTGAATTCCACACCCAGGAGGATTAAAGTAGTGCTACATAACAGTGGTGCTCACACACTATATTCACACTTTGGACACAGTTTTGTAATGTTCACTTAGAGTGTACTCAATTTTGTTGCCAGTTATTTAGACAACAATGGCTGCATGTTGAGTTATTTGTAGAGAACAGTAAATCTGTACTGCAGTACAAGCTGCACATCAACTACTCAAAAATATATCCCCTATAGGTTATTTTACTAGAGTATTGTAACTTGAGAAGAAATAATAAAATAGTTGCTGAAATTAAACTTTTGTAAGACACTGTATAAGGCAGGAATTAACCAGTTTTGGAAGTTGATGTGTTGAAAGCAGGATAAATGGGCAAGTGTAAGGTACTGAGTGACTTTGGACCAAATTGTGATGTCTTGACATTTACATTTACGTTTGCGGCATTTAGCAGACGCCCGTGTCCAGAGCGATGTCTAAAATTGCTTTTAGTAATGAATAAAAATATACACTGGTACACTAGATTATAAACTTAATATAAATCAGACTATAACTCTTGATTTTTACAAAGCAAAGTTGGAAAGTGCTAATTAAAGTGTTTCTGGAAGATAAATGTCTTCAACCGTTGCTTGAAGATAATCAGGGACTCGGCTGTACAGACATCTAGGGGAAGTTCATTCCACCACCTCTTGGGCAGATTGTACACGTCATGCAGCTCTGTTTTGGATCATTTGCAGTGGACAAATAGCATTCAGAGGAAGACCTGCCAGCAGGGAGTTTACATTTACATTTGCGCTATTTGGCAGACGCCCTTATCCAGGGCGACGTACAAAAATGAGTCTCTAGCAATGAATAAATCTAAACTGTACACCAGATTACACACTTAATATAAATATAACTCTTGAATTCTACAAACTTGGAAAGTGCTAATTTAGGTATTTCAGGAAGAGGTAGGTCTTCAGTCGTCGCTTAAAGATAATCAGGGACTCTGCTGTACGGACATCTAGAGGAAGTTCATTCCACCACCTCGGTGCCAGAACAGAGAAGAGCCTTGAAGTGTACTTACCTCTCATTCTGAGAGAAGGTGGTAACAGTCGAGCAGTGCTGGAGGATCTCAGACAGCGTGGTGCAGTGCGAGATGTGATGAGGTCTCTGAGGTAAGATGGTGCTGGTCCATTTTTGGGCTTGTAGGCAAGCATCTGTGTTTTGAATCTGATATGTGCAGCAACTGGAAGCCAGTGAAGGAGCAGCAGTGGGGTGGTGTGTGAGAATTAGGGCTGATTGAACACAAGTCGTGCAGCTGCGTTTTGGATCATTTGCAGTGGACGGATAGCGTTCAGGGGAGACCTGCCAGCAGAGAGTTGCAGTAGTCAAGTCTTAAAATGACAAGAGACTGAACAAGCACCTGGGCAGCCTGTGTGGACAGAAATGGTCGAATCCTTCGGATGTTGTAAGAGGTTGGTATACATCAGGAATCTTCTCTATTCTGGCACCTAGGTGGTGGAATGAACTTCAACTAGAACTTTACATCTTTTTGTTTAACAAAATTAAAAGTTTGATATAATTTCTCTCAACAGAGTTGTAGGCTGATGGTATCCTAAGTATACCTTTTTCATTCCCTGTTCTTTTCATTCTAAAAGAACATCTGTACTCTGGATAAAGGCGTCTGCTAAATGCCCTACATGTAAAAGTAATTAGTTTTTATTGCTATTAAATCGATTTAAAGACTGACTGATGCTAAATTGTGTTTACTTTGTGATAGGACCATGCTGGACTTGTGCTGCAGTACACTGATGTAACAAATGAACTGTACACAGCAAAAGTATTTTGTACTCAGTTTTACACTAAACCACGTGCCAAAAGAACATTTGAGGACTCTTTCTGGATGTTATATTGGAATCATGGTGCTCGGCAAACTCGGGCCATTTATGAACAACCTACTCTTTGGTCTGAACTGCGACATAGAGGACATAGGTTTGGAGCAACAAAACTCAGAGCAGCGGAACCAACTGAAATTACTACAACTTTTGGGGCAATAACTGATGCAGAAACATCTGCAGAATCTACAACAGATGCTGAGGCAACTCCTGCAGAGAAGATCTTGCAAACTGCAACTACGGTTCTTGAAGCAACACCTGACGTGACAATCTCCACACTACACACAAGTTACACAAGTCTTGAGATTTCTTCTTCTGAATCTGAAATAACTTCGGCTGAGATTAACTCACTATATGCATCAATGTCCACATTACCTACACCAGCAAGAAGGGGAAACACTGAATATTCTAACAAAAAAAGTGAAACAAGGACATCAACCTCTGTAGAAACAAGCTCACTCGAAGAAACTGCTGTTTCAACAAGCTGCACAAGTGCTGAGGTGTTTAGTTCTGAAAGTGAAACAACAAACACAGAAGCTCCTGCAGAAATGACCTCAATAACTTTTACTGCTATTAATGCAAATGATGAAATAATCACTGCAGTATCTACAACAGACAGTAGCTCAATTATGGAGTGTTCTAGCATTGAAATTGAATCTAGTACTACAGCATCAACAGTTCCGGAGACGAGCTTAGTGGATGAAACTGATGCACCAACCTCAGCCATCCCCATGACAACCACATGCATAGGTACTTTTATTTCGACCACTAAAAGTATAAAAAGTACCACATCAGCAACATCTCCAAAGACAACCTCAAAATCTACTCCTACTCTTCATCCATCAAATGATGAAATGCTCTCCACAGTGTCAACAAGAATAACCAGCATGAATACTGAGGTTTCTACCACTAAAACTGAAACAAACCCCTCATTATCCACAATTCCTCTGAAAACAGCCTCAGTATCTACATCTACAACTACTGCTGCAAACACTGATACAACAACCTCTGCAGTGTCACTTCCTGAAACTCTTACTTTAAGAGCAACAACCTCTGCAGTACCTACACCAACAAGCCCTACAACATCTGAGGTTTCTACCACTAAAAGTGAAACAGTAACCACAATAGCAAAACCTACTTCAAAGATAACGTCACTATCTACAAACTCTACTAGTCTTGGTTTAACAATTGTTGCAACAACTCTCCCAGTACCTACAACAGCCGGCAACACAATTATGGAGATGTCTACCACTAAAACAGAAACAAAACCCACAGTATTTACAAGTCCATTGAAAACATCCTCAGGAACTACATCTACTACTGCTCCTGCTGCAAACACTGCTACAACAACCTCCGCAGTATCGATTCCTGAAACTCTTACTTTAAGTGCAACAACCTCTGCAGTACGTTCACCAACAAACCCTACAACCTCTGAGGTTTCTAGCACTGAGAGTAATACAATAAGCACAACAGAAGTACCTACTACAGAGATGACCTCAACACCTACAATGTCTACTACTCTTTATCCATCAAATGATGAAATGCTCTCCACAACAATAAGCAGCACAAATACTGAGGATTCTACAACTAGAAGTGAAACAATTACCACATCTGCAACAACTACATAAAGAAAACTCCAGCCTCTTCTGCAACTACTCTTGGTGCAACATCTCATACAATATCATCTACACTTCCTGCAACTCTTAGTGCAACAACTTCTGCAGTAACTACATCAACAAGCCTTATGGCCACTATGGTTCCTACCACTGAAAGTGAAACAGTAACCACAATAGCAACACCTACTTCAAAGATAATGTCACTATTTACAAACTCTACTAGTCTTGGTTTAACAATTGTTGCAACAACCCTCCCAGTACCTACAACAGCCGGCAACACAATTATGGAGATGTCTACCACTAAAACAGAAACAAAACCCACAGTTTTCACAACTCCATTGAAAACATCCTCAGGAACTACATCTACTACTGCTCCTGCTGCAAACACTGCTACAACAACCTCCGCAGTATCGATTCCTGAAACTCTTACTTTAAGTGCAACAACCTCTGCAGTACGTTCACCAACAAACCCTACAACCTCTGAGGTTTCTAGCACTGAGAGTAATACAATAAGCACAACAGAAGTACCTACTACAGAGATGACCTCAACACCTACAATGTCTACTACTCTTTATCCATCAAATGATGAAATGCTCTCCACAACAATAAGCAGCACAAATACTGAGGATTCTACAACTAGAAGTGAAACAATTACCACATCTGCAACAACTACCGCAAAGAAAACTCCAGCCTCTTCTGCAACTACTCTTGGTGCAACATCTCATACAATATCATCTACACTTCCTGCAACTCTTAGTGCAACAACTTCTGCAGTAACTACATCAACAAGCCTTATGGCCACTATGGTTCCTACCACTGAAAGTGAAACAGTAACCACAATAGCAACACCTACTTCAAAGATAATGTCACTATTTACAAACTCTACTAGTCTTGGTTTAACAATTGTTGCAACAACCCTCCCAGTACCTACAACAGCCGGCAACACAATTATGGAGATGTCTACCACTAAAACAGAAACAAAACCCACAGTTTTCACAACTCCATTGAAAACATCCTCAGGAACTACATCTACTACTGCTCCTGCTGCAAACACTGATACAACAACCTCCAGTATCAATTCCTGAAACTCTTACTTTAAGAGCAACAACCACTGCAGTTCCTACACCAACAAACCCTACAACCTCTGAGGTTTCTACCACTGAACGTGAAACAATAAGCAAAACAGAAGTACCTACTACAGAGATGACCTCAACACCTACAATGTCTACTACTCTTTATCCATCAAATGATGAAATGCTCTCCACAACAATAAGCAGCACAAATACTGAGGATTCTACAACTAGAAGTGAAACAATTACCACATCTGCAACAACTACCGCAAAGAAAACTCCAGCCTCTTCTGCAACTACTCTTGGTGCAACATCTCATACAATATCATCTACACTTCCTGCAACTCTTAGTGCAACAACTTCTGCAGTAACTACATCAACAAGCCTTATGGCCACTATGGTTCCTACCACTGAAAGTGAAACAGTAACCACAATAGCAACACCTACTTCAAAGATAATGTCACTATTTACAAACTCTACTAGTCTTGGTTTAACAATTGTTGCAACAACCCTCCCAGTACCTACAACAGCCGGCAACACAATTATGGAGATGTCTACCACTAAAACAGAAACAAAACCCACAGTTTTCACAACTCCATTGAAAACATCCTCAGGAACTACATCTACTACTGCTCCTGCTGCAAACACTGATACAACAACCTCCGCAGTATCAATTCCTGAAACTCTTACTTTAAGAGCAACAACCACTGCAGTTCCTACACCAACAAACCCTACAACCTCTGAGGTTTCTACCACTGAACGTGAAACAATAAGCAAAACAGAAGTACCTACTACAGAGATGACCTCAACACCTACAATGTCTACTACTCTTTATCCATCAAATGATGAAATGCTCTCCACAACAATAAGCAGCACAAATACTGAGGATTCTACAACTAGAAGTGAAACAATTACCACATCTGCAGCAACTACTGCAAAGAAAACTCCAGCCTCTGCTGCAACTACTCTTGGTGAAACATCTCATGCAATATCATCTACACTTCCTACAACTCTAGGTGCAACAACCTCTAAAGTACCCACACCAACAAGCCCTACAGCCACTGAGGTTTCTACCAGTGAAGGTGAAACAATAACCAGAACAAAGGTACCTACTACAGATGTGACCTCAACACCTGCAGAGACGAGATCACTAGATCGAACTGATACTTCTCTTAGTGGACTAACCGATGCAACAACTGCCACAATCCCTATGACAACCAGCTGCACAGGTACCCATTTTTCTACCACTAAACGTGTAAAAAGTAACACATCAGCAAAATCTACAAAGACAACCCCAAAACATGCAACTTCTACTACTCTTCATCCATCAAATGATGAAATGCTCTCCACTGTCTCAACTAGCATAACCAGCTTGAATGCTGAGATGTCTACCACTGAAACTGAAACAGAAACCACATTATTCACAACTCCATTGCAAACATCCTCAGAAACTACGTCTACTACTGCTCCTGCTGCAAACA
This sequence comes from Silurus meridionalis, assembly GCF_014805685.1. NCBI lineage: Eukaryota > Metazoa > Chordata > Actinopteri > Siluriformes > Siluridae > Silurus > Silurus meridionalis. The sequence continues at coordinate 26,973,993 of NC_060893.1, read as the reverse complement.
CTGATACAACAACCTCTGCAGTATCACTTCCTGAAACGCTTACTTTAAGAGCAACAACCTCTGCAGTCCCTACACCAACAAGCCCTACAGCCACTAAGGTTCCTACCACTGAAGGTGAAACAGTAACCACAATAGCAACACCTACTTCAAAGATAACGTCACTATCTACAAACCCTACTAGTCTTGGTTTAACAATTGTTGCAACAACCATCCCAGTACCTACAACAGCTGGCAACACAATTATGGAGATGTCTACCACTAAAACAGAAACAAAATCCACATTATTCACAACTCCATTAAAAACATCCTCAGGAACTACATCTACTACTGCTCCTGCTGCAAACACTGATACAACAACCTCCGCAGTATCAATTCCTGAAACTCTTACTTTAAGAGCAACAACCTCTGCAGTTCCTACACCAACAAGCCCTACAACCACTGAGGTTTCTACCACTCAAAGTGAAACAATAAGCACAACAGAAGTACCTACTACAGAGATGACCTCAACACCTACAATGTCTACCACTCTTTATCCATCTAATGATAAAATGCTCTCCACAACAATAAGCAGCACAAATACTGAGGATTTTACCGCTAGAAGTGAAACAATTACCACATCTGCAGCAACTACTGCAAAGAAAACTCCAGCCTCTGCTGCAACTACTCTTGGTGCAACATCTCATGCAATATCATCTACACTTCCTGCAACTCTTAGTACAACAACTTCTGCAGTACTTACACCAACAAGCCTTATGGCCACTAAGGTTCCTACCACTGAAAGTGAAACAGTAACCACAATATCAACACCTACTTCAAAAATAACGTCACTATCTACAAACTTTACTAGTCTTGGTTTAACAATTGTTGCAACAACCTTACCAGTACCTACAACAGCCGGCAACACAATTATGGAGATGTCTACCACTAAAACAGAAACAAAACCCACAGTATTCACAACTCCATTGAAAACATCCTCAGGAACTACATCTACTACTGCTCCTGCTGCAAACACTGATACAACAACCTCCGCAGTATTAAGTCCTGAAACTCTTACTTTAAGAGCAACAACCTCTGCAGTACCTTCAACAACAAACCCTACAACCTCTAAGGTTTCTACCACTGACCGTGAAACAATAAGCACAACAGAAGTACCTACTACAGAGATGACCTCAACACCTACAATGTCTACTACTCTTTATCCATCAAATGATGAAATGCTCTCCACAACAATAAGCAGCACAAATACTGAGGATTCTACAACTAGAAGTGAAACAATTACCACATCTGCAGCAACTACTGCAAAGAAAACTCCAGCCTCTTCTGCAACTACTCTTGGTGCAACATCTCATGCAATATCATCTACACTTCCTACAACTCTAGGTGCAACAACCTCTGCAGTAACTACATCAACAAGCCCTACAGCCACTCAGGTTTCTACCACTGAACGTAAAACAATAACCACAACAGTGGTACTTACTACAGATGTGACCTCAACACCTGCAACACCTGCAGAGACAAGATCACTAGATCAAACTGATACTACTCTTGGTGGACTAACCGATGCAGAAACCGCAGCAATCCCCATGACCACCACCTGCACAGGTACCCATTTTTCTACCACTAAAAGTGTAAAAAGTACCACATCAGCAACATCTACAAAGACAACCTCAAAACATGCAACGTCTACTTCTCTTCATCCATCAAATGATGAAATGCTCTCCACAGTGTCAACTAGAATAACCAGCTTGAATGCTGAGGTTTCTACCACTAAAACTGAAACAGAACAAACATTATTCACAACTTCATTGAAAACATCCTCAGGAACTACATCTACTACTGCTCCTGCTACAAACACTGATACAACAACCTCTGCAGTATCACTTCCTCAAACTCTTACTTTAAGAGCAACAACCTCTGCAGTACCTTCAACAACAAACCCTACATCCTCTGAGGTTTCTACCACTGAACGTGAAACAATAAGCACCGCAGAAGTACGTACTACAGAGATGACCGCAACACCTACAATGTCTACTACTCTTTATCCATCAAATGATGAAATGCTCTCCACAACAATAAGCAGCACAAATACTGAGGATTCTACAACTAGAAGTGAAACAGTTACCACATCTGCAGCAACTACTGCAAAGAAAACTCCAGCCTCTGCTGCAACTACTCTTGGTGCAACATCTCATGCAATATCATCTACACTTCCTGCAACTCTTAGTACAACAACTTCTGCAGTACTTACACCAACAAGCCTTATGGCCACTAAGGTTCCTACCACTGAAAGTGAAACAGTAACCACAATATCAACACCTACTTCAAAGATAACGTCACTATCTACAAACTCTACTAGACTTGGTTTAACAATTGTTGCAACAACCCTACCAGTACCTACGACAGCCGGCAACACAATTATGGAGATGTCTACCACTAAAACAGAAACAAAACCCACAGTATTTACAACTCCATTGAAAACATCCTCAGGAACTACATCTACTACTGCTCCTGCTGCAAACACTGCTACAACAACCTCCACAGTATCAATTCCTGAAACTCTTACTTTAAGAGCAACAACCTCTGCAGTACCTTCAACAACAAACCCTACAACCTCTGAGGTTTCTACCACTGAACGTGAAACAATAAGCACCACAGAAGTACCTACTACAGAGATGACCTCAACACCTACAATGCCTACTACTCTTTATCCATCTAATGATGAAATGCTCTCCACAACAATAAGCAGCACAAATACTGAGGATTCTACAACTAGAAGTGAAACAATTACCACATCTGCAGCAACTACTGCAAAGAAAACTCCAGCCTCTGCTGCAACTACTCTTGGTGCAACATCTGTTGCAAAATCATCTACACTTCCTGCAACTCCAAGTGCAACAACCTCTACAGTATCTACACCAACACACTCTACAACCACCAAGGTTCCTACCATTTACAGTGAAACAATAACCACAATAGCAACACCTACTGCAAAGGTAACGTCACCATCTACAAACCCTACTGGTCTTGGTTTAACAATTGTTGCAACAACCATCCCAGTACCTACAACAGCTGTCAACACAATTATGGAGGTTTCTACCACTGAAAGTGAAACAGTAACCACACCAAAAGCATCTAAAACAGAAATTATCACAATACCTACAACATCTACTACTCTAACAACCTCTGCAGTACCTACACCAACAAGCCCTATGACATCTGAGGTTTCTACCACTGAAAGTGAAACAGTAACCACAATATTAACACCTACTTCAAAGATAACGTCACTATCTACAAACTCTACTAGTCTTGGTTCAACAATTGTTGCAACAACTCTCCCAGTACCTACAACAGCCGGCAACACAATTATGGAGATGTCTACCACTAAAACAGAAACATCACCCACAGTATTTACAACTCCATTGAAAACATCCTCAGGAACTACATCTACTACTGCTCCTGCTGCAAACACTGCTACAACAACCTCTGCAGTATCAATTCCTGAAACTCTTACTTTAAAAGCAACAACCTCTGCAGCATCTACACAAACAAGCCCTACAACCTCTGAGGTTTCTACCACTGAAAGTGAAGCAATAACCACAACAGAAGTACCTACTACAGAGATGACCTCAACACCTACAATGTCTACTACTCTTTATTCATCTAATGATGAAATGCTCTCCACAACAATAAGCAGCACAAATACTGAGGATTCTACAACTAGAAGTGAAACAATTACCACATCTGCAGCAACTACTGCAAAGAAAACTCCAGCCTCTGCTGCAACTACTCTTGGTGCAACATCTCATACAATATCATCTACACTTCCTACAACTCTAGGTGCAACAACCTCTACAGTACCTACACCAACAAGCCCTACAGCCACTGTGGTTTCTACCACTGAACGTAAAACAATAACCACAACAAAGGTACCTACTACAGATGTGACCTCAACACCTGCAACACCTGCAGAGACGAGATTACTAGATCAAACTGATACTACTCTTGGTGGACTAACCGATGCACCAACCACAGCAATCCCCATGACCACCAGCTGCACAGGTACCCATTTTTCTACCACTAAAAGTGTAAAAAGTACCACATCAGCAACATCTACAATTACAACCTCAAAACATGCAACGTCTACTACTCTTCATCCATTAAATGATGAAATGCTCTCCACAGTGTCAACTAGAATAACCAGCTTAAATGCTGAGGTTTCTACCACTAAAACTGAAACAGAACAAACATTATTCACAACTTCATTGAAAACATCCTCAGGAACTACATCTACTACTGCTCCTGCTGCAAACACTGATACAACAACCTCTGCAGTATCACTTCCTCAAACTCTTACTTTAAGAGCAACAACCTCTGCAGTTCCTACACCAACAAGCCCTACAACTTCTGAGGTTTCTACCACTGAAAGTGAAACAATAACCACAACAGAAGTACCTACTACAGAGATGACCTCAACACCTACAATGTCTACTACTCTTTATTCATCTAATGATGAAATGCTCTCCACAACAATAAGCAGCACAAATACTGAGGATTCTACAACTAGAAGTGAAACAATTACCACATCTGCAGCAACTACTGCAAAGAAAACTCCAGCCTCTGCTGCAACTACTCTTGGTGCAACATCTCATACAATATCATCTACACTTCCTACAACTCTAGGTGCAACAACCTCTACAGTACCTACACCAACAAGCCCTACAGCCACTGTGGTTTCTACCACTGAACGTAAAACAATAACCACAACAAAGGTACCTACTACAGATGTGACCTCAACACCTGCAACACCTGCAGAGACGAGATTACTAGATCAAACTGATACTACTCTTGGTGGACTAACCGATGCACCAACCACAGCAATCCCCATGACCACCAGCTGCACAGGTACCCATTTTTCTACCACTAAAAGTGTAAAAAGTACCACATCAGCAACATCTACAATTACAACCTCAAAACATGCAACGTCTACTACTCTTCATCCATTAAATGATGAAATGCTCTCCACAGTGTCAACTAGAATAACCAGCTTAAATGCTGAGGTTTCTACCACTAAAACTGAAACAGAACAAACATTATTCACAACTTCATTGAAAACATCCTCAGGAACTACATCTACTACTGCTCCTGCTGCAAACACTGATACAACAACCTCTGCAGTATCACTTCCTCAAACTCTTACTTTAAGAGCAACAACCTCTGCAGTTCCTACACCAACAAGCCCTACAACTTCTGAGGTTTCTACCACTGAAAGTGAAACAATAACCACAACAGAAGTACCTACTACAGAGGTGACCTCAACACCTACAATGTCTACTACTCTTTATCCATCAAATGATGAAATGCTCTCCACAACAATAAGCAGCACAAATACTGAGGATTCTACAACTAGAAGTGAAACAATTACCACATCTGCAGCAACTACTGCAAAGAAAACTCCAGCCTCTGCTGCAACTACTCTTGGTGCAACATCTCTTGCAATATCATCTACACTTCCTGCAACTCCAAGTGCAACAACCTCTACAGTATCTACACCAACACGCTCTACAACCACCAAGGTTCCTACCATTTACAGTGAAGCAATAACCACAATAGCAACACCTACTTCAAAGATAATGTCACCATCTACAAACCCTACTGGTGGTCTTGGTTTAACAATTGTTGCAACAACCATCCCAGTACCTACAACAGCTGTCAACACAATTATGGAGGTTTCTACCACTGAAAGTGAAACAGTAACCACACCAAAAGCATCTAAAACAGAAATTATCACAATACCTACAACATCTACTACTCTAACAACCTCTGCAGTACCTACACCAACAAGCCCTACGACATCTGAGGTTTCTACCACTGAAAGTGAAACAGTAACCACAATATCAAAACCTACTTCAAAGATAACGTCACTATCTACAAACTCTACTAGACTTGGTTCAACAATTGTGGCAACAACTCTCCCAGTACCTACAACAGCGGGCAACACAATTATGGAGATGTCTACCACTAAAACAGAAACAAAACCCACAGTATTTACAACTCCATTGAAAACATCCTCAGGAACTACATCTACTACTGCTCCTGCTGCAAACACTGCTACAACAACCTCCGCAGTATCAATTCCTGGAACTCTTACTTTAAAAGCAACAACCTCTGCAGCATCTACACAAACAAGCCCTACAACCTCTGAGGTTTCTGCCACTGAAAGTGAAGCAATAACCACAACAGAAGTACCTACTACAGAGATGACCTCAACAACTACAATGTCTACTACTCTTTATTCATCTAATGATGAAATGCTCTCCACAACAATAAGCAGCACAAATACTGAGGATTCTACAACTAGAAGTGAAACAATTACCACATCTGCAGCAACTACTGCAAAGAAAACTCCAGCCTCTGCTGCAACTACTCTTGGTGCAACATCTCATGCAATATCATCTACACTTCCTACAACTCTAGGTGCAACAACCTCTACAGTACCTACACCAACAAGCCCTACAGCCACTGGGGTTTCTACCACTGAACGTAAAACAATAACCACAACAGTGGTACCTACTACAGATGTGACCTCAACACCTGCACCACCTGCAGAGACGAGATCACTAGATCAAACTGATACTACTCTTGGTGGACTAACCGATGCAACAACCACAGCAATCCCAATGACAAAGAGCTGCACAGGTACCCATTTTTCTACCACTAAAAGTGTAAAAAGTACCACATCAGCAACATCTACAAAGACAACCCCAAAACATGCAACTTCTACTACTCTTCATCCATCAAATGATGAAATTCTTTCCACAGTTCCAACAAGAATAACCAGCATGAATACTGAGGTTTCTACCACTATTGAAACAGAACCCACAATATTCACAATTCTATTGATAACATCCTTAGGATCTACATCTACTACTACTCCTGGTGCAAACACTTATGCAACAACCTCTGCAGTATCACTTCCTGAAAGTCTTACTTCAAGAACATCAACCTCAGCAGTACCTCCACCAACAAGCCCTACAGCCTCTGAGGTTTCTACCACTAAAAGTGAAACAATAACCATCACAGAGGTACCTACTACAGAGATGACCTCAGCACCTACTACTCTTTATCCATCAAATGATGAAATGCTCTCCACAATTCCAACAAGAGTAACCAGCATGAATACTAAGGTTTCTACCACTCAAACTGAAAATGAAGCCACACTATCCACAATTTCAGCAACCTCAGTAACTACAGCTACTTCTACTCCTTGTACAAACTCTGATGCAACAACCTTTGTAGTAGTTACAACAAAGACAAAATCAGTTGCGACAAATCCTACTGCTCTTGTTTCAACATTGGCCAAAGTTTCTACACCAAAACACCCCACAAACACCCAGGATTCTACCACTAAAAATGAAACAATAACCATAGCAGAAGCAACTCCTGCAAGGCTATCTTCAATAACTGCAACTCCTGCTACTTTTGGTGAAAGTGGTACTACCCTAGTACCTACAACAGACAGCAGCACAATCATGGAGATTTCTACTACAGAAACTGAACCAAGTACAACTTCAACAATTCCTGCAGAGACAATCTCACACGATGAAATTTTTCATACTCTTGGAAGTACAACCGATGCAGAAACTTCCACAGTACCTACACCAGCAACCCCCCATAACACGCAGGTTTCTACCATTAAAAGTAACACAATAAACACAGCAGCAGCAACATCTGCAAAGATAATCTCACTTCCTGCAAACCCTAAAACTCCTAGTTTATCAAGTGTAGCAACAACCACCCTAGTACCCACAACGGCTGACAGCACAATGTTGGAGATTTCTGCTACTGAATCTGAAACAAGCTCTACATCTTCAACAATACCTGCAGAGCTGATATCAATTCACAGAACTCCCAGTTCTCCTAGTGGACTGACCAATGCAACAATCTCCACAGTACCTACACCATCAACCCCAACAAACACCCAGGTTTCTACAAATAAAAGTAAAACAATAACCAATGCAGAAGCACCTACTACAAAAATGACCTCAACACCTTCTACTAATCCCCATCCATCAAATGATGAAATGCTCTCTACAGGATCTACAACAACAAGCAGCACAAACACTAAATTTCCTACCACTAGAAGTGAAAAAATAACTACAGCAGAAGCAAATACTGCAAAGAAAACCTCACTTGCAGCAACTCAAACTACTCTTGCAACTCTTACCTCCACCGCAATACATACAACAGAGAGCAGCACAATTAAGAGGTTTTCTATCACTAAATGTAAACTAAGCTCTACATCATCAACGATTTCTGCAGAGTCGATATCAACACATGAAACTGCTACTACTCGAAGTGCAACCAAAACAGCAATCAACACAGTACTTACACCAACAACCCCAACAACTTCAACCCCCAATGAGGCTTTAACCACTGAAAGTAAACTAAGCTCTACATCATCAACAATTCCTGCAAGAACAAGCTTAGCGGAAGAAACTATTCCTACTTTTGCTGGACAAACCGATGCAACAACCTCCACACTCTCCATGACATCAAACCACACAAGTACTTATATTTCTATCACTAAAAGTGATTCAATAATAACCACATCATCCACAATTCCTTTGAAACCCCCCTCAGTAATTACAACTACCACTACTCCTGCTGCAACAATTTCTGCAACACTTACAGAAATATCACTTCCTGCATCTCCTACTACACTACATGCAAAAATCTCCCCAGTACCTACAACAGCCCATGGCACAAGTACAGCCAGTTCTACTGAAAACAATGCTAAAAGAAACTCCACAGTACCTACATCAACAAGCCCTGCTAAACCTTTTGAGTACTTTTGGGGTTTTAATGATTTTCCGTCTGGTTCTACCAGTGCAACAAGTACAACACCTACTACAAATACCTCACCTTCTGATACAACCGCTGGTGCAACATCATTAGCAACTCTTTCAACAATTGTTTTTGAATGGCCCTTAATAGAAACCACAGCCACCTCCACAGAATCTCTATCAGGGGTGGCAACTGCAACAACTACTGAGCCAAGAATCTCCACAACAAGCAGCACCAGTACTGAAATTTCTACCAAAAAAGCTGAAACACCTATCACATCAGCAGTGATGTCTGCAGCGATAACTCCAAGACCTGATACTCCTACTACTCATGAGGCAAGAGATTCAGCTACAGTAATTTCAGGATGCCACCAGTAACAGCAGTTTCAAATCTGGAGAGTGGGGTGGGTGCAGCAGTGAGATCATGTGGATTGTTCTCTGACGAGTTGCCGAACGGTTAAAAACGGTTAGAGAAATTTTTAAAGGGTTGAGCATGTTGAAGGTCTACCTGATCTCTCGTTGTCTTCCAGTGATGTTCTTCAGCTCTTGAAGGTTGCGTGCCATTTGACAACACCACAAACCACTCGTAGCATTGCTGAACACTTGCCGAATCTTTTCGAACATCTCTGTGGCAGATTTGCCCAATTTCACACAGAATTTTCACGTTTGTTTTTTGTTCTGACTTGCTGTCTGTGATGTGATAACTCACGTGGTCACAATAACATTAGTTGCACTGCTTCCCATGCACACAGGTTGATGTCTTTTGGCACACTGACTTATGAAGTTCGGTGCTCCCTGTGACTGTGCGTGCAGCCTTGTGCTGCCACCTGTTGTCGTGTTACAAAACTAATTTTAAAACCTTTTGATACCACCTCCTACTTATAACAGCTGGAATGTTCTTACTTTATACAATTTGTAAATCCAACCATATTTTGTTAAAGTTCTCTTCAGCAGAAGTGGAGCTCGACCTTAAAGCTTTACACCATTGTATCTGAAACTACAACAACCACAAATAATTGTTTTTGAGAAAAACACATTTAAGCAGCAGTTTTTGTCAGAATTTCACTGCAATGTTATGTGTAGAACTGTAACCCTGTGGAACTAGAAGTAGAAGAACTAGTGGAGAATATGTGTGTATCTTCTGGTACAAATAGGAACTCGTCACCTTGCAACTATTAACTATATAGGAACTCATCACTATGTGTTTTTCTTTAAGTACACTTTACTTACTTCTGTACTAAACACTATATTGCCAAAGGTTTGTGGACACCTGGCCATAATTGGTGTTGGTATGCACTTTTTGAGCTTCACATTCCACATTTATTCTGAATTTGCTTTTATAAGTTTATAAGTCCCTCCACTCTTCTGGGAAGATGTTTACTAGATTTGGAGTGCGATTGTGGAGGCCTGGGATGCAGCCAGCATTCACATTTATCCCAAAAGTGTTTAATAGGGTTGAGATCAGAGCACTATAGCTGGAGATCTTCCACTCCAACCCATGTAAAGCAAATCTTCATGGAGCTGGCTTTGTGCACAGGGACATTGCTATGCTGGAACAGGTTTTGGGTTTCCAAGTTCAAGTGAAAGCAAGATATTGTTACACCACATCTAAAGATGTCCAATACAATTGTATGCCTCCAGCTTTGTGGTAAAAGTTTGGAGAAGACCCACCAGAATGCTTTAATTTAAAACTAGTGTATATCAAGGGAATCGTGAATAATTTGTAAGATGCCCTGAATGACTCCAATCAAATAATAATAAAAAATACTTAAACATGTTGAGACTGTTTATTGAGACCGAGGACCAACACAGATCACATGAAGAACAATAAAGAAATGTTTAGCTGAAGAATTTGGTGATGTAGGTGGTCAGATTCATATGTCCAAACTTGTGGTGAGATAGCCAGAAGGCACTAAAACCAATAAATGCTCACAAAAAAGCTTTCTTTATCCAGTGTACTGATCAGTCTGCAGACGTTTTTATTTATTTTTACTTGTTATTTATATCTGTAGAGCGTTTTAACAATGAACCTGGTCCCAAAGCAGCTTCACAGAGATCGAGGTTTTGAAGTTGGAATGTAGAAGTTCCAATTGTTCCTATACATTTGTTCCTTATAAGATTAAGTGGTGAAGGAAAAACTCCATAAAACTTCATGAACAAGGTGACCTGAGATAAAATATTTTCCATACATGGCTCAGGAGCTGATGCTGTGTATTTTGGGGGGTTTAAAGTCAAACCTGAGTGAGTCTCAGGTTCAACAGTTACCTGTTCTGTCTGAACTTTAGATTTTACAGAACAAAACAATGCAACTAAACAGCCAGAGAAAACTGCTGCAACCTAATGACCAACTCGCACAAACTCCTCAATCTTCCAAATGGGAAAACTCAACCCGAGCCATGGATGGAAAAGGAAATAGTGTGTAGGAAAACGTACATCCAACACCAACAGACCATGTTTAAGAGCTGCTACTGTAGAGAAAGACATGACCCCGTAGGGCCACATTCACTGTGTAAAACGTAAATAAAAACGTTATTAACCCATATTTAATTCACAATAGAACATTGAAAACATATCAAATGTTAAAACTGAGAAAATGTACCATATTAAGGAAAAAATAAGGTTAAATGTAATGGCTGCAACACGTCTCATAAAAGTTGGACGGAGGCAACACAAATCTCGAAAAAGCAAATATTATTAAAATGAAACAGATGGAAAAAGATTCAGTAAATAATGAGGTTAACTAACAGCAGGTCAGTGAGATGATTGGATATTAAATAGTGTATCTTAAAGAGGAAGAGTCTCTCAGAGGTAAAGATGGGTGGAGCTTCACCAACCTGTGAAAGACGGTGTCTAAAATCTGTGGAACAATTTGACAATAACGTTCCTCAACATCAAATTGTGAAGACTGAATATTTCATCATTTACAGAATGTAATATCATCCAAAGGTTTATGAAATCTGGAGAAATCTCTGTGCACAAAGGACAAGAAAATGAAATAAAATAAAAATACAACAAGGAAGACCCAGGACAGTCGAGAAGCTTTAATCATACAAGAAACAGTGAAACTCCCAAAACTCCAGTATACAAACTGCTGTTAAAAGAACAGGAGTTTCTACACAATAGAAAACATGGTAATGTCCCAACTTTTTTTTTAAATGTGTTGCAGCCAACTAATACAAAATGTCCTCGTTTTTCCCTTAAAATCGCAAATATTCTTAGTTTTAACATTTAATTTGCTTTTCTGTGTTCTAGTGTGAATAAAATACGGGTTTATTTACAATAAATTTACAACAAATATTTATTATTTACAAATCATTGCTTTCTGTTTTATGTATATTTTACACGATGTCCCAGGTTTTTGTGGATATGAGGATGTACTTGGAAAGACACAGGACATTTTATATGATGTGATAAAGCCATCATGTGTTCATCATATGTTAGAAAATGTATTGAAATAATAATTTTTAATAGCTAATAGTAATGTTCTGTGATCCTGACAGTACAGTGACACATTTCAGCAAACTATCCAGATTCATTTATCTTTTTTTTCTTACGTTTTATGCTAATTAAGGGCAAAAATCCATTAAATAAATAAATAAAAATATTTGAATATGCTAATAGAATCATTGTCCTCAGTAGTGCACTAGGAGCTTTGATGTGCACTATCTAGTGCACTACACGTGCTCTGGTGGTGTGCTGATGAGACGTGGACCAGCGATCAGATGATGGTGTGATGCTGCGGTCATGTGACCAGTAAGGCGCTCTCATTCTCCTGGAGGACGTGTGGAGGTTCTCCGGGTCTCCTGGCGCTGGTACGCAGCTCTCCTGTATCTTCTCCCGGTGAAATGGCGCGTTGGGCGGAGTAGCGCACGGAGAAGGTCGCCATGTTCCCCGGGGTGGTGTACGCGCTGCTCGCGGGTTTCCTGGGCGCCGTGGCCTCGTCCTCCGCTAAACTGTCCCTGGGCACGGATTATCTGAAAGGCGTGTGTGAGACGGGACTGAGGACGTGGGGCGAGCGGAGGACATTCCGACACGCCGATGAGACCTCCGCGTGCGAGTGGGTGCGTCATCAACCGACCTCTCATTCATCAATCAATCAATGAATTATTCCGTGGGAGTGGGCGGGGCTTGTGTAAATGATGCATATTAACACGTGATGACAGTAAAAAGTGGAAATGATGTGTGTGTTGTAGCTGCACATCCCTCTGCGTCTGCTCTGCGGTGGTCTGCTCTTCACCTGTAATGCTGTGATGTGGACCTTCCTCTCCAAGGCCCTTAGGTACTCCTCATCTTCTACCCGAACCACTGTGACCACCACCGCCTCCAACTTCATCTCCTCTGTGAGTACCACCAAACGTTTCTCTGTCACACCTTTTCACCATTTACCTTTATTACACGTGAAATCAACGTGTCGATGTAGAAAACCAGGTAAAATTATTGTAGGTTCTGCCCTGAAAGTATCGCAATGGTCAGATTTCTTTTGTGTGTGTGGATAGAGAGAGAAAAGAGAGAGAGAGAGAGAGAGAAGAGAGAGAGAGAGAGAGAGAGAGAGAGAGAGAGAGAGAGAGAGAGAGAGAGAGAGAGAGAGAGAGAGAGAGAGAGAGAGAGAGAGAGAGAGAGAGAGAGAGAGAGAGAGAGAGAGAGAGAGAGAGAGAGAGAGAGAGAGAGAGAGAGAGAGAGAGAGAGAGAGAGAGAGAGAAGAGAGAGAGAGATAGATAGGAAGAAAGAAAGGCACAGGAATGTTTTGAACTGTGAATCCTGACATTTTATTGGAATCCAAACCTCTAGCTTTGAACTCCAGCCTGACTCCGCCCCCTCATCTCAGCTCAGAACTGTATTAAAATGTCATTCTTGGTACGTTGCAGAAAGGTAGACCACATTTTAATGAGCATCATCCTTGTTCTTGGAGAACCTGAGGTTCTCTCAGGCTTCAAGAGAGAGAAGTTCCTGCTACAAAACTGAGAACTAAAACATGGTGCTTGGATGAAAGTGTGTGTTTTGATACCCTGCTGGAGTTCTCCTGATGTCCTTCAGTCAGAGTATGTTCTGGGCGTGGCCCTGTCCTTCAGCAGGGGTTAGATCTCTAGAGAAGAATGCTTGAGCCATTTGCTGGAGACGGTCATTTTAGCTTCTCACAATGAGATGAAGCTAATCTCGTGGTTTAGTGATGTGCATGTCTCCCAGTATCTGTCCTTGACCTTGCTTGACCTTGTGTTATAGAGATATTAACAAGTGAACAGATTACTGCATCGTCATAAGTAAATGTTTCAGATCTCATTAAATGTCTGTGGAATTTCTCTTTAGATTCCAGAAAAACAAATGGGTCATAAAATCTATTCCCAGATGTTATTACTGATCTCAAGTCCATGATGGTCTTCAGTTCTACCAGAATTCTACTTCTCCAGCGAGAAATGACTACAAATGGATTGGCATACGTTATATGACCAAAAATATTGGGACACCCGACTTGGTGTTTTTTTCTTTCCAGACTGCAGCACATAATTGTATCAGACGTCTTTGGATGCAGAAGCATATAAATTCCTCTGTGCACAAAGCCAGCTCCATGAAGATTTGCTTTCCATGGGTTGGAAGATGTGGAAGATCTCCTGCTATAGAGCTCTTATTGAACACCTTTGAGATGAATGTAAACGCTGACTGCACCCCAGGAACCTCCTCACCTTCTCACCTACATCACTACTTGACTTTACTCACACCCTTGTAGCTGAATGGGTCTCCACAATCATCCAATGGAACATCTTCCCAAAAGAGTGGAGCTCATTAGAACAGTGAATGGAGACTGAATGTGGAATGGGATGTTTAGAAAGAAGCAGGTGGTCAGGTGTCCACAAATTTTTGACCATACAGGCCGATTTGCTTTCATAATAACCTCCATCTAAGGATGTTGAGGGTCAGAGCTCTATAGCAGGAGATCTTCCACTTTTTCATGCTCCTGCATCCTGGAGAAGAAGCACATATGGGTGGAAAAGTCGGGTGTCCAAATACTTTTGTCGTTATTGTGTAGGTTTAACCGTAATCAAATAAAAATAAATTTGGAGTCTCAGATCATTGCTTGTATATTGAAGATGTTCCCTGTGTCTTTGGTTCCTCAGGCGCTCCTCGGGCAGCTCATCTTCGGGGACAGCCTCGTGGCTCTGTGGTGGGTCGGAGTCTCGCTCACACTCTCGGGTCTCCTGGTGCTCCAACGCTCTTCCTCCACCGACACACACTCCGAGACCTCAAAAAAGGATGAATGAGATGACGTGAAGTGAGGACATGAGTGACGTGACGAGTGACGTGACGAGCGACGTGACGTGATGAGCGACGTGAAGTGACGAGCGACGCCGGCTTTCAGAGATTTACAGAGCTGTGATGGAAAAAAAACACAAGCTTTGGTTATTAAAATGTATCTTCTCACCAAGCACATATGCAGAAAGGTTCACATTAGCATTGTAGCTAGTCATTAGTCCTAACTAAAAATGAACCAAACCTTTTGAAGAACCTCATCACCTGACTCCGCCCCCTCGTCTCATTACATCTGCGCTCAGGAATCAGGATGCTCGGCACATTCGAGCTCCAAAGAGGAGAACTTGGTTAAAATGAGCATCATCTGTGTTCTTCTTGGAGAAGTTGATAGTGGGCAGGACGGCCATTTTGATTTCTCTCAGCCTTGATGGACGTTTTGAGAAGAACATGGACAGGAATTTCCTCATGGATTCTTGGGGTCCCTTTGTAGGAGCAGGAAAAGGTTCTGACCCGGGGCTTGAGAACAGTCACAGATCCTTTTGGTTTTTTTTTGTTGTAAACACCTCATGATACCATGACAGGAGCTTTGTGTGAATATTGGATCATACCTAAGACTTCAGTGCTGCACCTGCTGGTGTGGGGTGATGGAGGGATAAAGAAGCTAAAGAAAGGAAAGCAAGAATGACGTTCTTCTTCTACAGGTTCTAGCAGGTGTTTTTTTTTCCTCCCAACTCACATCTAAGCACAGGCTGGTTAAACAAAAGCTAAATGTGCTACATGCTAGTTATCACAGTGTAGTCGCTACGTACGCTCACTAGAAACACAGATCATCTCTGCAACTTCATCACAACCTCCTGTTTTATTCATATCCTTACATTCAACCACAGCATCCTACAACAACATGCAGCAGCTGGTGTGACCTCAGCAGCTCATAGGGAATGTTATGAATCGTTTGGATGGTGGGTGGAGAGGAGGGTGTAGAGGGGGTAGAGATGAGGGTGGGGAGGTGGGTGGAGATGAGGGTGGGGAGGTGGGTGGAGATGAGGATACAGTGGTGGGTGGAGTGGAGGGTGGTGGGTGGAGAGGAGGGTGGAGAAGAGGGTGGTGGGTGGACTGGAGGGTGGAGAAGAGGGTGGTGGGTGGATTGGAGGGTGGAGAGGGTGGTGGGTGGGGAAGAGGGTGGCGGGTGGAGAGGAGGGTGGTGGGTGGATTGGAGGGTGGAGAAGAGGGTGGTGGGTGGAGAGGAGGGTGGAGAGGAGGGTGGTGGGTGGAGAGGAGGGTGGAGAGGAGGTGGAGAGAAGGGTGGTGGGTGGAGGAGGTGGAGAGAAGGGTGGTGGGTGGAGAGGGTGGTGGGTGGAGGAGGGTGGAGAAGAGGTGGTGGGTGGAGGAGGGTGGAGAGAAGGGTGGTGGGTGGAGGAGTATGGAGGGTGGGGAAGAGGAGGGTGGAGAGAAGGGTGGTGGGTGGAGAGGAGGGTGGAGAGAAGGGTGGTGGGTGGAGAGGAGTATGGAGGTGGGGAAGAGGGTGGTGGGTGGAGAGGAGTATAGTGGGTGGAGAGGAGTATGGAGAAGAGGGTGGTATAGTGGGTGGAGAGGAGGATGGAGAGGGGCAGGAGAGGTCAGTACAGTAGTGAACAGTATCGCTACATGAGTTCCTCTGAGCCTCTGCACTTCTTCCACGTGATGAACTCATGATCTAGAAACGGCTCTACAGAAACCAGATACCTTTTTTTTGTTTTCTCCATCTGTATCCATCTCAGATCTGTGTGAGAACATTGCAGATTCTCATCATCTCCTCCATGGACGCGTCACTGTGATCTGCACGGATGCAATAACGACCAGCACAAATCTCTGAAACGAAGCCGTCGCTCGTCTTTCTTCTGTGTTTGAAAAAAAAAAAATCAATACCTGACGTGCTTTCAGGAACGTAGCACCAAAATGCACAGCTGAATCCAGAACTTCCATGACCTCCTTCATCCAAACCCAGTGTACATGGAGTTTCAGCAACATCATGCCACATCTTTCATGCTAACAATAAGTGAAAGCTAGCGCGCACGTAAACATGCTAGTGAACACGCTAGTGAACGGAAATCGTTTATTTACTTCAAGCAGCCAAAATGAACCGATGCTAACGAATAAAAATGTAGCTAACAGGCATGTAAACACACTGCGGCTCAGGTTCTACCTACACGCTAATAACAGTGCTAGTGAGATCAGTTGAACACGCTCATGCTAATACCCAGGATGTAGAACATGGGATATTTTTCTTAGACAATAAGTCAGTTTAATTAATTGTGTAGAAACTGCTAACAGTTAAAGAAGAGGAAGTAATTGTATGATAACGGTTAAAGAAGTAATTGTATGCTAACAGTTAAAGAAGAGGAAGTAATTGTATGCTAGCGGTTAAAGAAGTAATTGTATGCTAACGTTAAAGAAGAGGAAGTAATTGTATGCTAACGGTTAAAGAAGTAATTGTATGCTAACGTTAAAGAAGAGGAAGTAATTGTATGCTAGTGGTTAAAGAAGAGGAAGCAATTGTATGCTAACAGTTAAAGAGGAAGTAATTGTATGCTAACGGTTAAAGAAGTAATTGTATGCTAACGTTAAAGAAGAGGAAGTAATTGTATGCTAGCAGTTAAAGAGGAAGTAAGTGTATGCTAACGGTTAAAGAAGAGGAAGTAATTGTATGCTAACGTTAAAGAAGAGGAAGTAATTGTATGCTAGCAGTTAAAGAGGAAGTAATTGTATGCTAACGGTTAAAGAAGAGAAGTAATTGTATGCTAACGTTAAAGAAGAGGAAGTAATTGTATGCTAACGTTAAAGAAGAGGAAGTAATTGTATGCTAACGTTAAAGAGGAAGTAATTGTATGCTAGTGGTTAAAGAAGAGGAAGTAATTGTATGCTAACGTTAAAGAAGAGGAAGTAATTGTATGCTAACGTTAAAGAAGAGGAAGCAATTGTATGCTAACAGTTAAAGAGGAAGTAATTGTATGCTAACGGTTAAAGAAGTAATTGTATGCTAACGTTAAAGAAGAGGAAGTAATTGTATGCTAGCAGTTAAAGAGGAAGTAATTGTATGCTAACGTTAAAGAAGAGGAAGTAATTGTATGCTAACGTTAAAGAAGAGGAAGTAATTGTATGCTAGCAGTTAAAGAGGAAGTAATTGTATGCTAACGGTTAAAGAAGAGGAAGTAATTGTATGCTAACGTTAAAGAAGAGGAAGTAATTGTATGCTAACGTTAAAGAAGAGGAAGTAATTGTATGCTAGCAGTTAAAGAGGAAGTAATTGTATGCTAACGTTAAAGAAGAGGAAGTAATTGTATGCTAGCAGTTAAAGAAGAAGAAGTAATTGTATGCTAACGGTTAAAGAAGAGGAAGTAATTGTATGCTAGTGGTTAAATAAGTAATTGTATGCTAACGGTTAAAGAAGAGGAAGTAATTGTATGCTAGCAGTTAAAGAGGAAGTAGTTGTATGCTAACGGTGAGGATTCTCCTCAGTTCTCTTTAGTAATTAAAATTAGCTGCTAAATTGAAATAGAATTCGCAGCTTTATATCGTAGTTCTTGTGAAAGATTCAGTGAAATAATCGCTAACGGCTGAACACGCTTTTTTTTTTTTTGCTGGCTAACTGTTTCACGTCATCTCTTTTTTTCACGTGAGCGCTGCTGCTTTTTCTGGAAAGTTTTTACGAGGAGAATGTCGGCCTTCAGACTGCTCGTGTGTCTCAGCAACAAGTCTGCGAGTCTCTACAACTTTTAGGATCCATGTAGCAAAACTCTGAGACGATGAGGCCTGCGTTTCCACTCCGCTGTGAATCTCCGAGGCTTCCAGCGTCCAGCTGATCAGGAGAACCTCCAAGCTGGACGCCTTTTTTTTTCTTTTCTCAAAATCCAAAGTTGTTTACGTAGAGTGTCTGTGAAAAGTGTGTTTTATGGTGTTTGAGAGACACGTGTACGTTCCTTCTGTTTCTATGCAACTCGCTAATGTAACTCTCTGAAGACGTCGTTTGACCAAACAAATTGATACTTCTCCAGACTTTTTTATTGTAAAATCCTCCTCATCATGAAGAACAGTTTTACACTCTCAGCATCAGGACACTTCGGTTCTCCAAACGTTCAGCTGAAATACTTTGCCGTGCCTAAAACTCTCCAAAGATGATCTTCACTAGGAGGAGATTTCTAGTAGATTCCAGAGCAGTTCAGTAGGATTGAGGTGCGGTGACTGGGCAGGTGGTTCCATGATAGAGATCACTCCAGACGTCTGTCTGCTCTCTGAACAACACGTACAGAACTCAGACGTGTGCTTCAGCTCATCGTCCAGACGGAACTTCATGGTGTTGAAGTGTGGAATGGGAGACGTTGGTTTAGGATTCTTCTACTTTCCGGAACCTTCTCTACTCCAAAACGCCCCCAAACATTAACCTTCTGATCACATCTTCTCTCCCGGTCTCCTTCTCACACAAGTTCTTCTGCTGGAGATGCAAATCTCCCATTTTGACTCCACAGAACTTCATCCACTCATTCACATGTTTTTACTTTTTACTATAGAAACAACAGGAACATGCAGAAGCCCCGCCCTTTTCACAGACACTGTTTATTTATTTATGGGAATGTTTTGGTGTGAATCCCTGATAATGTGAGAGATTTCTATACTCAATCTGAGATGCTGTGGCTTTTTTCTGTATTTCTTCTGTTTTTTTATCTCGAGCTAAACGTCGGCAGCTGAAGCTACAATCCGTTACGTTGGTTTATTTCGTTAATGTCGTAGGAATGAGATCCAGAATCACCACGTCAGTAGAATAGATACAGATTCAGCATGAGGTTCCTTCATATTTATCCAGTTTCATAATAATGTCTTTGTTCTTGCTGCTAATACAATATACACAATACAGCCAAAAGTTTGTGGACACCTGAGATTGCTGTGTGCGTCGTTTTTTCTGTGATAACGAGCTCCACTCTTCTGGGAAGATGTTCCACTAGATTTTGTGGATATTCATGGAGCTACATGTGTGTTAGTGAAGTCAGGTTGTGATGTAGCTGAGGTGAGGAGGTTCCTGGGGTGCAGAGTCAGCATTCACATTCATTCATGTTCAATAGGGTTGGAGCTCTATAGCAGGAGATCTTCCACATCTTCCAACCCATGGTTGTTAGATCTTCATGGAGCTGGCTTTGAGCACAGGGGCATTGTCATGCTGGAACAGGTTTTGGGGCTCCTAGTTCAAGTCAAGTATCCAAAGACAACCGATAAAATTTGTCTCCAACTTTGTATAACATTTAGGAGAAGTCAGGTGTCTGAATACTTTTGGTCATGTGGTGTTTTATTACGGGAGTTTTAGTGGACATGAGCCAGGCATCATATGGGTTCCTCCACAAGTATTGGAACTGTAAGGTCATTAAAATCAAGACGATATAAGACGATGGATCCTTCTCCGTTCATTCTTCTCTTCAGGAGGTGAAATGCTGCTCAGTTGGGCTGAAGGTCTGCTGATGGACTTGTCCAGTCTAAACCCTTCCCCTTTGCCCTCCACTGAAGTCCTCTATTATGACTTAGGTGTGTGTTTCTTCATTATGAAGTTCCTCCTGATCAGATCAGTGTGCAGTGTGTTTCTGGAGACTTCTGAATTGAGTCTGTTTCAGAAGCAGACCATGCAAACCATGCTTCACCCCTCAGCTTAGACTTTTCCAGCATTTTAGATGATGTTCTTCTTAGTTCCTGATCTTTTGTGGATCACCACTTATTTCTTTCCTACCTGATCTTTGGATTTTTACTGCTGATGAGATTCATGTGGTATCGACTCTCTTCTGCTCTTAAAATCATCTCCTCACTGTGAGGCCTTCACCGCTGCCCTGTGGAGCTTGTTGGTTATGCAGTGAACATGATGGAGTAGATATTCAGAACTATTTACACCCCTGGGCAACCTGGAACACCTGTTAGTCACGTGTGCCAATAAATAAATAAATGTCAGTCAATAAACCCTGAACTTTCTCATGTTATTAATCTTCATCATCTCTGCCTCTTGCTGTTCCAATACTTTTGGAGGATGCTATGTGTAGCTTTAACCTGCTAGCTATAAAACTGCGCTCGCTCTTGGCTATAAAACTCGAGTTGTTTCTTTGTTTAATTGAATGTAAAATCAGGACGTGCCGATTTGCTACATATCAGCTGTATACGATGAACTAATCATCTGCTGTACATTAATGTGATAAATGTGAAAATAAAAAGAAACGATGGACCATTCCAGTGTGAGGAGGAATCATCTGTTGAATAAATTATACAAAGTGATATCAAAATGTTTAAGACTCGTTCTGTTTACAAGAATGTACTTTATTTATCCACACAAGCACCTTCCAAATAGTCCCCTTACACAGCAATACAGCGCCCCCTGTGGTGTTCTGGAATATCTCCTGGAAGTCTTCTTTTTAAAGCGTGTCAAGCTTCTTCTGCTATTCGTGTCAGATCTCCGCAGTGGTGTTAAAATGGAGACCTTTGAGCTGCATTTTCATCTTGGGGAAGATGGCGAAGTCAGCAGGAGCTAAATCTGGTAGGGTGGGTGCGGAAGTGAGATCGTGTTGGGTCACGTGTCAGGAGGAGCTCTGCGACAGGGTGCTCACGTGGTCAGAACAGCACCAATTACACAGATCCTGATGTCCACAGGACGATGTATTTTGGCACACTGACTTAAGACGGTCGGTGCTCTCTGTGACTGTGCGTGCAGCCTTGTGCTGCCACCTGTTGCCGTGTTACAAAAGCAGTCTCTGAACTTTTTGATAGCACTGTGTACATCAGGTGGGAGGAACTCTTACTGTCACCACCATATAACTGCACCTCAGCAATCATTTTCTATTAAACACAACTGGACATCTGTCACAATCCAGCTACTTCCTGTTTTCACGTTTGTTCTAGCAGCTATAAATGGCCTTTACCTCGATGTTGTTACCGAGAGCATAAACTAAATGTAAACTGTCCTGAAGATCATCAAACATCAAGCTGTACCTCTTACTAAGCACTTACACTGGAGACTCCTGACTGAACCTCACCTATAAATCTGTTTATTTTGGGCAGCTGATGTGCAGGTGAATCAGCTGTTACTATGGAGACGATATCAGACTGAATCTGTGCTTCTGTCTGTACTGCTGTGATGGAGAATGAATCACGACCACCTGACCTGCAGACCAGACTCAAAAGTGCTGTTGCTCATTAACATCAACTCATTACTACAACTTGACCATGAGGAAGGACAACATAATTGAAAGTGTGTGAGACGTTTTATTAGAAAGAACATTCAAATTTATTGCATTTAATTATAAAACACAGACGTTAAAGCAGCTGAAACAAAAACCCATTAAAACCCAGAAGAAAAAAAAAAATCAACGGAAAGATACCGAATACTATTTTGGTTCTGCATCACAAAACCCAAAGGCACAATCTGGACTACAAGAACCGAATGTCCATCGGATGGATTCAGATCTTCTCCTGGTCTGACTCTGGTCTTTAGCAGGTGCTTTGAGAAGGTTCCACCACCTGATGTTTGATCCTGTATCCTGACCGAGATCTACTCTGGGGAAAACGTTGAACGTTCTTCAGGTCCTACAGCAGCAGGAGTGTAGTTGAGGGGCGAGTTCAGGGAGTCCAACCACCAGATCATTATTCCATCATTTCTCAGTATTTGAAAATACGTATAATACTTCACATCAGATCCATCCAAAGCCAGGAAATCTAATCTGGTGGATCCCTCAAGCTTCTACAGGAAGAGGGAGCACAATGGTTAAGGCTCAGGGATTGAGCCCTGGTATCACCAAGCTGCAACTGTATGGGGCCCTTAAGTAAGGCCCTAAACACTGCTTTCCAGGGGCACTGGATGAACTGTCTACCAATCGGGTATATCAGTGTTTCCGTGTGGTCTTAAAGTCACTGTTGTAGGTCTTTAATCATTTTAAACAGGGCCTAATTTTCCGATGTCCATGTGGCGTTGCTTCTTATTGCTCAATGAAATGCTCCTGCAGCCCTTTAGAAAGTTCATGGGTTTTTTTCGTGGTTGTTTTCTTTCTTTTGCTGGTCCAAATCTAATTCTCTGTATTATGACTACAAATAAGACCAACATGCAACAGCTAATCAGCTTCCTGTTATTGGAGCGAATCTCTCGGATTGTACAGCAGACCTAAAACGCATTTTATTTTGGGGAAGTGCAGGTTTAGTGATATTTGGTTCGATACAAAAACAAAACAAAATAATTTAGTTCTGGGTTAAAGCAAGTCACCCACAACGTATTTGTGTGTGTGTTTGATGATGTGAAACCGGTTTTACATTTCATTCTTAAAATGGTCCTAAAAACATTTTAAACATTTTCAACATTTTTAAACATTTAAACCTGCAGGAACCCTGGAAATGTGAAGAAAGAACGTCACTGTGCAGTAAAGTACACATGAACGCCTCTTCATGCTGGTTTAATAATTATGTACAATGAGACACAAGTCCAGGACTTAAACTGTGGGATTAAACCGGTGTGTTTTGTGCAGCGAAGCGGTCCGATTGTACACAGCTATATTTCAGGTGTTTAAAAATTGTGCAAAAATCAATGTTCCAGATGGCGAGCGCGATGTTAAAAATAGCAGGAAAACACAATGATCTGTATAATAGAAAAAGAATGATTGATCAGGAAAATAACGCTTTGGGGTTTGGAGGAATGGCGTATTCTCTGAAAGCTAGTCAACAGTCGCCACTTGCCTGATTTCACCCACACTGATTGGTCTCTGTTGCGTGACACAGGAGAGGTCTGAGGATTGGTTGTGAAGATGCCATGAGCATGATGGGTAAAGAATGCAGACGTAGGAGGGTAAATACCCCCCCACCCTGAACCACTTCTTGAGCTACCGTGGAACAGGTTTTGACCAAAAAGTGTCATGACTTGATGTTTGTACACTTCTTGATGATGTTCTAGCAGAGTCTTTTCACAGTAGTACAGTGGCCAAGATGAACCATCTTTTTTTCCCCAGAAACTGGGTATCAGTTATTTTCTAGCTGACTTCACAAGATGAACCATCAAGTTGGTGAAATATCTTAGATACTAAAGGGTCGTCCATGTTCAGTATACCAGAGCAGACTAATCTAAAAACATGATCAGAAGATAAGAGATAATAATCTCCATAATGCAAACTGGAGAAGAAACATTGAGGACATGAGGGCACCTCTTGTATAAACTTTGAAAAAAAACAACAACCACTTCTTGCATATCAACATTGGTAAAAGCTAAACAAACGTTTTAATGCTTAAAAAAGCATTACTGGAGGACAGAATAGTTAAAGTAACATGTAAATGAAAGTGTGAATTGTAGGTCAGTGTAAGATGGAGATCTCTCCGTCTCCGTGAGATTGTACATTCCATTTTAAAAATACATTTATATTTTCCACTACTGAGGAACCGATGTGAATGAAATACCGTGGAACATTTCCACTGAAAATGGAACCCCACAGCTTGTTCTGAACAGTGGATGAGAGTGGTCTTGTACTAAAGGTCTTGTTAGTGTCCTACCATAAACATTCCTTTAATAGACGGAGAACCGGTTAAAAATGTATATATTATTCTCACACCAGACAGTGTGAAAATATAATCCAAGTAGAAAAATGAACAAAAAGGCAGTTTTTATACACTCTAAGGACACGCCTCTGAATCACCCCTGAAAAGAATGAAATGGAGAATAAGGCCATCTCAGTGCACTTCCTCTGCGGATCAGAACCCAGTCCGAGTCAGACGACGTACTGGAACAGGTCGGCTTTGCCGTGCTCGGGAACGGCCAGCGGATTGAACCATGCTAAAGAGAACGGGTGGCCGAAGACCACTTTCAGGTTCATCCACTTGGACCTCTTGGCCCATCGTCGCTCTTCTTTCTTCAGCTGCTCTATACCCTACAACACGGCACCAAAACAAAACGAGGAAAGACGGAATATTACAGATCAAAAAAAACTTCATGAAGGAGCATCAAACTCTGTGTATTCTGTTCCCTTTCCATCAGATCCAGCATCGACTTTATCATCAGTTTGTGCTACAGTAGCTTTTCTGTGGGATCGGACCTGATTGGTCTTCTCTCCACGAGTGCCATGAACCCATCACCAGTTCTGCTTTATAAGAGCACGTTTGGTAGGAGCTAACCAGTCCAAACCGGAAACAACTCTCAATACCTGCTGTATTGGAGACGTCTAGACTTCGCAGTTTGGCTTAGACTTTGAGAACTGACCATCCAAGGGAACTACTGTAGCCTGTATTTAAAATGAACTTACTAACTTGGGCTTTTGATCACAGCTTTTGTAATGCTGCTGAAGATGTAGGACACTGAGCACAGTCTAGAGTTTTACTTCATGCTGCAGTGCTCAAGCCACAGAATGAAACAGGTCTTGACAGGAAGTAGCATCAGTCATGATGACGATACGATCAGCGGTAAGGGATTAGGGTGCAACTCACAGTCTCGTCGGTGCAGATGGAGTGAATCTGGCTACCGAACATGACGGCGGTGAAAATGAAGAAGAGAAGACCCTCGAAACACAGCAGGATCAGCAGGACCACCGTGGTCGGGGGGGAGAAGCTGCTGCACTCTGAGGAGGGAAAACAGACAGGGATAGAGGAGTGTGGGGGACGGGGTATTGAGGGAACAGGAGTATGAAACGATAGATGAATGAAGGGAGGAGGGGCAGGGATGGGAGGATGACACTGAA
This sequence comes from Silurus meridionalis, assembly GCF_014805685.1. Classification (NCBI taxonomy): domain Eukaryota; kingdom Metazoa; phylum Chordata; class Actinopteri; order Siluriformes; family Siluridae; genus Silurus; species Silurus meridionalis. Next base: position 26,948,204 of record NC_060893.1, on the reverse strand, counting down.
ATTAAAGATACAGGGCTGAGGGAAGGGGTGAATGGATGAATAGATGGTACAGAGATGGAGGGATTGCAGAAGCAAAGTGGTGGAAAGATGAAAGCACGTGTGTTAGAAGAATACATCCATGAATATTGGGATGGAGCGAGAGAAGGATTGATTATGAAGTCATGGAATAATTATAGGAAGGGAAAGGAAATAGAGGGATCAATATTTGGAATGACAAAGGAATGTAGGATCCAAGGATGGAGGTACAGAGGGATTGAGTGATGGGATAAAGAATAGAGGGATAGATGATGGTCTAAAGGGATATTTTCTGAGAGGTATCATGGTGTTCTTACTTGTCCAGTCCTGCTCAAAGCAGAGGATGAAATGGAACCCCACCATGATGAGAGCATGGAGCGATATCAGAGCAATGTACATCTACAACACACATAGAAGAAGCTGCTTCATCAAATAGTACAAGTGACCATGTTATTTCATTCATTCAATCCTAAAGGAATAATATAGTTATCCAGATAAAACAGAATCCAGAGAAAATCCTACAGCACAAGATTTTTTCAGCAGAAATGATAAAAGCATGGAAGAAGTGGAGAAGATTGTGAATGATCACCTCAGCGTTCTACTGCTTAGGAATGAGGACTGCCTTTACTTAGAACGTTAGGACTTTAAGCCTTGAGTGTGTAAATGGAATCATCATCTGTACTCAGAACCTGGTTGTTTTACTTAAGGCTTCACTCGGTCAGTCTTTACTTGGCACTAACTCGTTTAAGTCAAGTTTATTTCTTTAAAAGCAGCTGTACAGAATTTAAGAGTGAAGGTGAATGGTGTGTATTTATCCCTGATGAGCAGCCGTGGTGACTGTGGCAAGGAAAAACTCCCTTAGATGTTATGAGGAAGAAACCTTGAGAGGAACATTTTTGGCATTTGGCAGAGCCCTTATTCAGAGCAACTTACAACTGAGCAGGGAACCAATCCAACGTCCAATCTGATCCTTAACCACCGAGCTACAACCTCCCGGTACTCAAACTTTCAGGATTTGGGACTGAACTATGACTTGCTTTTGACTCTGGATTTAAGGCTGAAAGGTCTTTACTTGGAAGCTGATTCTGGATCTGAAGCCTGACTCAGGATTTGGGGCTGGACTCAAGACTTCAATTTAGTTCAGAGGACATTGTCTCAAAGCAGCTTTACACAGATAAAGAGATTATACGCGTGTATAAACGAATGTACAGGTTTAGTGCCTATAAGTTTGTTCTTTATAGGTTTATCCCTAATGTGTGAGCCAGTGGTGACTGTGGTGAAGGAAAAAACTCCCTGAGATGGTACAAGGAAAAAACCTTGAGATGAACCAGACTCAAAAGAGCTCAACACCGAATATCCATCCATTATGGTTCCATCGTTGTTGAGATGTGCAGTGATGGAGGCTAGCATGCAACCGGTAGTCCTGAGAACATTGTAGTAGACTCGTTACCACGGAAATATCTTGACTTTACTTGGGATGCAACTCAGAACTGGAACTTTCTAATGTGGGATTTGATATTTCCTTGGTTCTCCATCTTGAAGCTGGTAGTGGGGGGGCTGTCCTGGCCTCATTTGTCTCGACAAATGACCTGGGATGTTGTCCTATTGGAGGTCTAAAGTCTTGAGAATATCTTTACATAGCGATGACTTGCTTCTTTGGTGAATTTGTATGTATTGTGATAAATGTTCATGTTAAGTGTCTAGACAGCTGGGATTAGTGATCTAGATCTACATCCCAACTCACCATAATGTAGAATCAGCGTGAGCTTCATAGTAAAAAAAACAGTGCAGAAATTAGTGTAGGAATAAGAAGAAATGGTCATCAATAGAATGAAAAGTTTTAATTGTTTGTTTCCTGATACTGAATGATCCACGGCACGGTGTTTGGTTACCCTGATCTAGACCTATCTAGACCTCTAATGACATATGTGGTTGAGAAATGAGTGTGAATTTAAGACGAGAGAATTAAGGTCACACACACACACACACACACACACACACACACACACACACTTGTGATGTAGTGAAAGCATGTGATAAAGCCAGACCCATTAGGTTTGTTTGGAACAGTGTGAGGAACCACACAGGTTACTGAGATACAGTTAGTGGTTGGAGGGATCAGAGTTCTGCTCTCACCGTAAACAGCACAAAGTATTTCTGGTTGTTTTCACCCACACAGTTGTTCACCCAGGGACAGTGGTGATCCATCTTCCTGATACAGCGCTTACACACACTGTCAGGGAGGAAACACACACACACACACACACACACACACACACACACACACACACACACACACACACACACTGAGTTTCTCTATGAAAGTAGGCCATGGTGCATCTCATAGTCTCTCCCAGAGCTACAGGCTGTGTCTCAAATCACCATCAACCCCTTAACATCTGCACCTTTATGACTTGTGGATATATAGAGTGTGTGTGTGTGTGTGTGTGTGTGTGTGTGTGTGTGTGTGTTACCTGCAGTGGTGAGCTCGGTCAGGTTTGATGCTGCAGCATTTAGGACACTTGTAGACGACCTGACCTGGTTTCAGGTGAAGACTGTCAATATACTCTTTAGTAGCGTTTCCCTTCGGTACAGCGCCCTACAGTAACACAACCATACAACAGTAACACAACCATATACCACTGTACACCACCACACACAACCATACACCACCACACACACACAACTATACACCACCACACACAACCATATACCACCACCACACACAACCATATACCACACACACAACCATACACACCACACACACAACTATACACCACCACACACCTATACACCACCACACAACCATACACCACCACACACAACTATACACCACCACCACACCACACACACTATACACCACCACACACAACCATACACCACCACCACACAACCATATACACCACCACCACACCATACACCACCACCACACCACCACACACACACACTATACACCACCACCACACACAACCATACACCACCACCACACACAACCATACACCACCACACACAACCATACACCACCACACACAACCATACACCACCATACACCACCACACCATACACCACCACACACAACCATACACCACCACACACACCATACACCACCACACACAACCATACACCACCACACACACACCATACACCACCACACACAACCATACACCACCACACACACCATACACCACCACCACACACAACCATACACCACCACCACACACAACCATACACCACCACCACACACAACCATACACCACCACCACCACACACAACCATCCACCACCACCACACACAACCATCCACCACCACCACACACAACCATCCACCACCACCACACACAACCATACACCACCACACCACCACCACACCACCACCACACACAACCATACACCACCACCACACACAACCATACACCACCATACACCACCACACACACACACAACCATACACCACCACACACACACAACCATACACCTCCACACACACACAACCATACACCACCACACACACAACCATACACCACCACACACACACACAACCATACCACCACACACACACAACCATACACCACCACACACACACAACCATACACCACCACACACACACACAACCATACACCACCACACACACATATACACCACCACACAACCATATACACCACCACACACAACCATACACCACCACACACAACCATACACCACACACAACCATACACCACCACACACACACACCATACACCACACACACACACCATACACCACACACACACAACTATACACCACCACACACAACAATACACCACCACACAACCATACACCACCACACACAACCATACACCACTACACACACAACCATACACCACCACACTCACAACTATACACCACCACACAAACACACACACACAGGGTCGGTACACACACACACACACACACACACACACACACACACACACACACACACACACAGGGTCAGTACACACACACACATACACACACACACACACACACACACACTCACAGGGTCAGTACACACACACACACACACACACACACACACACACACACTCACAAGGTGAGTATACACACACACACACACACACTCACAGGGTCAGTACACACACACACACACACACACAGGGTCACACACACACACACACACACACACACACACACACACACACACTCACAGGGTCAGTACACACACACTCACAAGGTCAGTACACACACACACACACACACACACACACACTCACATGGTCAGTACACACACACACACTCACAGGGTCAGTACACACACACACTCACAGGGTCAGTACACACACACACACACACACACACACACACACACAGGGTCAGTACATATACACACTCACAGGGTCACACACACACACACACACACACACACACACACACACACACACACACACACACACACACACACACACACACACACACACAGGGTCAGTATACACACACACACACACTCACAGGGTCAGTATACACACACACACACTCACTCACAGGGTCAGTACATACACACACTCACAGGGTCAGTACACACACACACACACACACACTCACAGGGTCAGTACACACACACACACACACACACACACACACACACACTCACTCACAGGGTCAGTACACATGGCGCGGCTGTGTGACGTGAGCGCCAGCACGGTGAGTGTGTTGAACAGTGTGGCGTTGATCAGACTGTACACTGCGCTCTTCACAGGCAGCAGCATGACGAACATCACCACAAAGTCCGCGTACAGCACCAGGAACCAGGTGATAACTGCACACACCACACCACACACGTCCCTGATACACCACGGGGACGACGCCACCGACAGGAGGGGCGGAGGAACTGCACATTCCTCAGGACGCACGTATCCTGCCTTCCTCTCAATGTCCCTGCAGCGTGGGGTTACGGGGACACCTGACATCCTGTACACACACACACACACACACACACACACACACACTCTCACTCACTCACACACTCACATCATCCTTCACACAAATATTATCATCACACACTGTTACACTGATAACCCAGTTATCGATCTGATATGATTATTAATAATATGCTAATTATGATTAGACTTTAATTAGACTACATTAACATCATTTAACAACACTAACCAAGACACACGAGCGGCTGTGTTCTAAACCACACACGAAGTGCGCAGATCTACTTCCGGGATCCACCGGTACAATCTCATCTAGCGCGCTACATAGGGCACCTTCATAGGGAACATACCCTCGATTTAGGACACGCCCCCAAACCGCCCTCCGTTTAGCCTCCAACTCAATAATTAGCTCCGTGCTTTAGATAGTATTTTATAACAACACTAATCCGTTTTATAGCGCGCGTATTAACATCACATACACGCTGTATTAACATTATATTAACATTAACATTCATTATTTATTTCTTTTTTATTTACTCACCGCTTCCCTGTAATGAGCAGCTCTCCACCTGAGGGCTGTCGCGAGCTAACCACGTGACAAAAAACCGCGCAGTGATTGGCTCGTCGACGGTCCGCCTTCTGCACGATGATTGGTCGAGATGTTTACTTGTCCTGCT